>NC_091284.1:823995153-824303069 GCF_032444005.1 Ranitomeya imitator
ATTACCAGCTATGATAGGGCGACCTGGTGGAGATAATTTGTTTTTGTGTACCTTTGGAAGAGCATGAAAGGTAACAATGGTTGGATATTCCACCATGACATATTCCATCTGTTTTTTAGTTATAGTTATAATTTGAGAGTCTACTGCCTGTTCCAATAGGTCCTTTAACTGTGAACAGAAGGATGATAAAGGATTAAAAGTAATTTTACGATAGCATTTGGTATCCCGAAGCGGTCTGCACACCCCTTTCTCATACATTGCACAAGGCCGGATAATGTTCCCACCTTTGTCAGATGGTTTAATAACAATGTCAGTTCTTTTTGCCAACTGTTCAATAGCCATTTTATGTCCAAGTGAGCAATTATGCTCACTGCATTGCGGTGGGAACACTTTTTAAATCAGCTGTAACTAATTTCACAAACAAATCAATGTTTGTGCTCAATGCCAATGGTGGAATTTGTTTTGATTTGGGAATCAATGCCCTCGGAAACTTACTCTCATAAAGGTGATCTTGTTCCGTCAAATTCTCCAATGTTTCCAATTCATCAACAGTCTCAGGCATAGGTTCCGATCCCGCAGCTGAAGATTTATGATGTCATTTCTTCAATAGTAGCTTGCGGGCAAATAAGTGTACATCTTTTACTTTATTCACAAACTAAGGCTAGTTTCACATTTGCGTTAAAAAACGCAGCGTTTTTAACGCAAACGCATGTGGTGCATGCATTTTTGCATGTGTTAAAAAATTGCGGCGTTTTGACCCGTTTACATGCGTTTTTTACCACGTTTGCGTTTTTGAAACGCATGATGAGAAGTGTGTGATAGATGCCAATCATCAAAAACAACTAGAAAACCCACTATAAACAGAAATAGCTAGGGTTAGGGTTAGGATCCCTAGGGATAGGGTTAGGATCCCTAGGGTTAGGGTTAGGATCCCTAGTAACCCTAGGGATCCTAACCCTAACCCTAGGGATCCTAACCCCAACCCTAACCCTAGGGATGCTAACCCTAACCCTAGGGATCCTAACCCTAACCCTAGGGATCCTAACCCTAGGGATCCTAACCCTAACCCTAGGGGTTAGGATCCCTAGGGTTAGGATCCCTAGGGTTACTAGGGATCCTAACCCTAACCCTAGGGTTAGGATCCCTAGGGTTAGGGTTAGGATCCCTAGGGTTAGGGTTTGGGGGTGGCTTATCAGTGTGTATTCTGGTGTTTTTCTATTGAAACGCATGCAAACGCTTGTGCTTAAAAACACATGCGTTTACATAGACAGCAATACGTTTTTTTGCCGCAAAAAAACGCCGCTAGAAATTACTACATGTTGCATTTCTGCAACACAACGCATGCAAAAAAACGCATGTGTTTTTAATGTTAAGTATAGGAAAAAAAACGCATGCTTTTTTTGCGCTAAAACGCAGCGGCAAAAAATGCAAATGTGAAACCAGCCTTAAACATGGAGGATACAAACTTGTATTTCCTGCTGTTTGGTTTTCCCCTATTATAGGTTATATGAGTATTTTAATATTAATAAAAAATGTTGATATTTTTATTATATTGGTTTTGTATCGTTGTTTTTTCACCCTATTTTTGGAGTAGGTTTCGATAGTATGATAGGGTGATATCCCATATATTATTTATGAGTTTGGTTTAACTTGGTGTTCTACAAATAAGTGAAAAGTCCTACACTGTCTAATATTAAAAACCTTACCATGTGTCAGAGCGGAGTGTGTGAATAAGGGCAGACTAAGGACTTTTTATTATCAAAAACAATATTACTAAGAACCCTGTGTTATGTAAAGGCACATTTGCGTTTTACCTATTTAGTTACAGCAGGGTTATGTTTAGGTTCCTTCTTTAGGATTGGGATATATAGATGTAGCAGAGCTCATGTGACCGTCAGGCGCAGTTCTCGGCCATACACGATAGACTGGAGGTCGCTGAACCAGCCAGGGACCAGCCAACAGCCTAATATGTACATGGGCCTGCTGACTCCATCATATATATATATATATATATATATAGGATATATGGGATATATAGATGTAGCAGAGCTCGTGTGACCGTCAGGTGCAGTTCTCGGCCATACACGATAGACTGGAGGTCGCTGAACCAGCCAGGGACCAGCCAACAGCCTAATATGTACATGGGCCTGCTGACTCCATCATATATATATATATATATATATATATATATATATATATATATATATAGGATATATGGGATATATAGATGTAGCAGAGCTCGTGTGACCGTCAGGCGCAGTTCTCGGCCATACACAATAGACTGGAGGTCGCTGAACCAGCCAACAGCCTAATATGTACATGGGCCTGCTGACTCCATTATATATATATATATATATATATATAGGATATATGGGATATATAGATGTAGCAGAGCTCGTGTGACCGTCAGGCGCAGTTCTCGGCCATACACAATAGACTGGAGGTCGCTGAACCAGCCAGGGACCAGCCAACATGGGCCTGCTGACTCCAGACAGATGGCGTCCTGGGTCTGAAGGGTCCAGCAGGCGGACTTCCAATGGTTAATGCTTTTGTTATCATCTCCTATGTATGGGGGAGTGTGGAGAAGTAGTTGTCAGTACATCTGTCCATGTGGTGTGTGGTGCAGCACACTATTGCACACTGTGGATCCTCTGTGTGCGGATGGAGCTGTCCCTGGTGCTGAGGGGGCATCACTGACGTGTATGGGGGGGACAATGGTGTACCACTCTACCTTGCTAGAATTCACTGGTCAGAAGACGCCGGGATACTGTGTCCAGCTCCGGGCACCAGCTGTACTGTGATGCCAGCCCCAGACCACCAGGGATGTTACCATTAAAACTGTAGCACGCTAGACCACCAGGGATGTTATTAATACATATTATACCCTAGACCACCTGTTATTTTATCAATAACCCCTTCCCTACTGTAGACCACCAGGGAGGTTATCATGAAATACTCTAGACAACATTGTATAAACCTCATTCCCTACACTAGACCACCTGGGATGCTATCATTAACCCCTTCCCTGCACTAGACCACCAGGGATGCTATCATTAACCCCTTCCCTGCACTAGACCATCAGGGATGCTATCATTAACCCCTTCCCTGCACTAGACCACCTGGGATACTATCATTAACCCCCTCCTTATATTAGACCACCAGGGATGCTATCATTAACCCCTTCCCTGCACTAGACCACCAGGGATGCCATCATTAACCCCTTCCCTGCACCAGACCATCAGGGATGCTATCATTAACCCCCTCCTTATATTAGACCACCAGGGATGCTATCATTAACCCCCTCCCTACACTAGACCATCAGGGATGCTATCATTAACCCCCTCCTTATATTAGACCACCAGGGATGCTATCATTAACCCCTTCCCTGCACTAGACCACCAGGGATGCTATCATTAACCCCTTCACTGCACTAGACCACCTGGGATACTATCATTAACCCCCTCCTTATATTAGACCACCAGGGATGCTATCATTAACCCCTTCCCTGCACCAGACCATCAGGGATGCTATCATTAACCCCCTCCTTATATTAGACCACCAGGGATGCTATCATTAACCCCCTCCCTACACTAGACCATCAGGGATGCTATCATTAACCCCCTCCCTACACTAGACCATCAGGGATGCTATCATTAACCCCTTCCCTGCACTAGACCACCAGGGATGCTATCATTAACCCCCTCCCTACACTAGACCATCAGGGATGCTATCATTAACCCCTTCCTTACACTAGACCATCAGGGATGCTATCATTAACCCCTTCCTTACACTAGACCATCAGGGATGCTATCATTAACCCCTTCCCTGCACTAGACCATCAGGGATGCTATCATTAACCCCTTCCCTGCACTAGACCATCAGGGATGCTATCATTAACCCCCTCCCTACACTAGACCACCAGGGATGCTATCATTAACCCCTTCCCTACACTAGACCTTAAGGGATGCTATCATTAACCCCTTCCCTGCACTAGACCACCAGGGATGCTATCATTAACCCCTTCCCTGCACTAGACCATCAGGGATGCTATCATTAACCCCTTCCCTGCACTAGACCATCAGGGATGCTATCATTACCCCCTCCCTACACTAGACCATCAGGGATGCTATCATTAACCCCTTCCCTAGACTAGACCTTAAGGGATGCTATCATTAACCCCTTCCCTGCACTAGACCACCAGGGATGCTATCATTAACCCCTTCCCTGCACTAGACCATCAGGGATGCTATCATTAACCCCTTCCTTACACTAGACCTTAAGGGATGCTATCATTAACCCCTTCCCTGCACTAGACCACCAGGGATGCTATTAACCCCTTCCCTGCACTAGACCATCAGGGATGCTATCATTAACCCCTTCCTTACACTAGACCTTAAGGGATGCTATCATAAACCCCTTCCCTGCACTAGACCACCAGGGATGCTATCATCAACCCCTTCTCTGCACTAGACCACAAGGGATGCTGTTATTAACCCCTTCCCTACATTAGACTACCGAGGATGCTATCATTAACCTCTTCCCTATACTAGATCACAAGGGATGCTGTCATTAAAGGGGTTGTCCACTACTTGGACAACCCCTTCTCAATTCCCTATTTTCCCCCCAAGTAAAATAATAATTCACCTACCCTCGGCTGCGATGCCTGCACCGTTCCGGCAATGTCGGCACTCGCTTTCCCACTCATGCTCGGACAGGGCCAAGGTCCACACAGAGGACAGCTGAGATTAGTGAGATCACTGTTAGGGCAGTGAGAATCTGGAATTGCTTGCCTGAGGAGGTGGTGATGGCGAACTCAGTCGAGGGGTTCAAGAGAGGCCTGGATGTCTTCCTGGAGCAGAACAATATTGTATCATACAATTATTAGGTTCTGAAGACACAAAAGAGAATAGTAAAACCAAAAACACTCAGTTTGAAAAAATGTTGCAGTAATCCGCAAGTGCTAGTAAAAGATGTAAAAAACAGGGTATTTGGTTGATACGTTTTTTGCAAAAAATGTATACTAAGCTGCTCTACCAATCTTCACGGTATACCCTTATCAGAGCAGTCCTAACTAATGTATGCAATCCCTATCTGATGTATTTAAAAACCTGATCATCTGTATATAACCTGTGTGAACAGGGTTCAGAGAGGAAAAATCCATGTGTGCATACAGGGTAGAACAGCTTTTGTGCAGATAGCCCAAGAGGAGTGGTGGAACTCCCCAGTCTTGTAGACACAAGAGAACAATTATGGAAACAGGAACACATGGGCTACTTGCACAGTGAACAAGTCTGTATGATCATGTTCACACACCACCAAGAAACCTGAAGACACAAAAGAGAATAGTAAAACCAAAAACACTCAGTTTGAAAAAATGTTGCAGTAATCCGCAAGTGCTAGTAAAAGATGTAAAAAACAGGGTATTTGGTTGATACGTTTTTTGCAAAAAATGTATACTAAGCTGCTCTACCAATCTTCACGGTATACCCTTATCAGAGCAGTCCTAACTAATGTATGCAATCCCTATCTGATGTATTTAAAAACCTGATCATCTGTATATAACCTGTGTGAACAGGGTTCAGAGAGGAAAAATCCATGTGTGCATACAGGGTAGAACAGCTTTTGTGCAGATAGCCCAAGAGGAGTGGTGGAACTCCCCAGTCTTGTAGACACAAGAGAACAATTATGGAAACAGGAACACATGGGCTACTTGCACAGTGAACAAGTCTGTATGATCATGTTCACACACCACCAAGAAACCTGAAGACACAAAAGAGAATAGTAAAACCAAAAACACTCAGTTTGAAAAAATGTTGCAGTAATCCGCAAGTGCTAGTAAAAGATGTAAAAAACAGGGTATTTGGTTGATACGTTTTTTGCAAAAAATGTATACTAAGCTGCTCTACCAATCTTCACGGTATACCCTTAACAGAGCAGTCCTAACTAATGTATGCAATCCCTATCTGATGTATTTAAAAACCTGATCATCTGTATATAACCTGTGTGAACAGGGTTCAGAGAGGAAAAATCCATGTGTGCATACAGGGTAGAACAGCTTTTGTGCAGATAGCCCAAGAGGAGTGGTGGAACTCCCCAGTCTTGTAGACACAAGAGAACAATTATGGAAACAGGAACACATGGGCTACTTGCACAGTGAACAAGTCTGTATGATCATGTTCACACACCACCAAGAAACCTGAAGACACAAAAGAGAATAGTAAAACCAAAAACACTCAGTTTTATTAGGTTCTGTAGAAGGACGTAGATCTGGGTATTTATTATGATGGAATATAGGCTGAACTGGATGGACAAATGTCTTTTTTCGGCCTTACTAACTATGTTACTATGTTACTTTTAAAGGGCTAGGCCTGTCTTAATGCATTTAAAGCTCACTCACAGCATAACGACCAGTTCTCCAGCCTGCTAACATACTTTGTGTTTCACTTCCTTTCCATTTTCAAGAACTGAAGGTTTGCTGCAGTGTATCAGTCTAGGTAATCCTCCTCTGTGGCATACATCACCCACTCTAATGGCAGAAATCCAAGGAGCCTTCCGGGGCCCAATATATTCACAGCGGTGGACCCGAGGGATCACAGCAATCTATGTGATGCCATTGAGACCTATAGTGTGGGCATATGCCACCCACTCTATCCCTCAAATAAGGGGCGTCCCATCTCAGTGCTGGGACAGACTGGTATTTATTCTGGGGTCCGTGTTTATTATGGGACTGATCTGGGGTCCGGTCTAAGATCTGCATTTATTCTGGTGCGGGTCTGGAGTTAAGCCTGGGCCTGGCTTTCTTCTCAGTTTGGTCTGGGGTCTGTATTTATTTTGGGGTCTGGTCTGGGGTCTGTCTTTATTGTCAGTTTGATCTGAGATCAGTGGTGGACTGCTTATTGCGGCAGACCAGGCGGCCACTATGGATCCCATGAATCAGGGGCCTGCATCCCCCCAGATGGAGCTATCAGACCGACACATCTCAGCGTTTAAAGGGAACCTGTCACCCCGGTTTTTCAGTACGAGATAAAAATACTGTTAAATAGGGCCTGAGCTGTGCGTTACTATAGTGTATTTTGTGTACCCTGATTCCACCCCTAAGCTGCCGAAATAACTTACCAAAGTCGCCGTTTTCGCCTGTCAATCAGGTCAGATTATTGCTTTTTTCAGCAGACATTTGTGGCTGATTAGCACTCATTGCACAAAGCACTTTGTACAAAGCACTTTGCGAAGACACTTATTAGTTTACTAGATTGTGGCCCGATTCAAACGCATCGGGTATTCTAGAATATGCATGTCCCCGTAGTATATGGACAATGATGATTCCAGAATTCACGGCAGACTGTGCCCGTTGCTGATTGGTCGAGGCAACCTTTATGAAGTCATCGTCGCCATGGCAACCATTATGACATCTACGTCGATACTGTGCCCGTCGCTGATTGGTCGAGGCGAATTTGCGGCAGACTGTGCCCGTCGCTGATTGGTCGAGGCAACCTTTATGACATCATCGCCGCCATGCTGTGCCCGTCGCTGATTGTCGAGGCCTGGCGGCCTCGACCAATCAGAGACGCGGGATTTCCAGGACAGACAGACAGAAAAACCCTTAGACAATTATATATATATATAGACTAGATTGTGGCCCGATTCTAACACATCGGGTATTCTAGAATATGCATGTCCCCGTAGTATATGGACAATGATGATTCCAGAATTCGCGGCAGACTGTGCCCGTTGCTGATTGGTCGAGGCAACCTTTATGACATCATCGTCGCCATGGCAACCATTATGACATCTACGTCGATACTGTGCCCGTCGCTGAATCAGAAACGTAGGATTTCTACATCCTATATGACATCATCGTCGCTGTGCCCGTTGCTGATTGGTCGAGGCCTGGCAGCCTCGACCAATCAGAGACGCGGGATGTCTACGTCCTTTAGGACATCATCATCGCTGTGCCGGTCGCTGATTGGTCGAGGCCGCCAGGCCAGAGACGCGGTATTTCCAGGACAGACAGACAGACGGAAAAACCCTTAGACAATTATATATATAGATTACCATTAGTCTGCTCTTTGCCTGTGACCTACAACACAACACAATATGGAGGGCGTACTACCTTGTGATTACTGACCTTTAGAGATCTGTTGTGTCAGTCTATGATTCTACATGTGCACTTATGATTATTGGTATTTTGTTAATACTTTAATACAGTTTAGTTATTTTTAGCTTCTCTTGCATTCATGTATGCCTTTTTCTTGTTTACACTATGCATTAGGCACTTTTTCTAGCATTTGGCTAGGTGCCATGTTACTCAGTAATTGATTGCACAGAGGGCATATCATCCCGTGACCATTTCATTTTTCATCAATAGATTTGCTTAGTTGAGCATTTATTTATACATAGGGGTGCACATGTGTTCTATGATGATTTTTTGGAAATAATTCATACTTTTTGTTCATACCTGTAATATACTTGTGGCATTGTTCATAGGCTCTATCTTCAAGGTGTTCTTCTTCTTGTGGCTCCAGTAGCTTGATTTGGTATTTTTATATCATCTTTTAAATATATTTAATAAAATTAATTATGTTTTACTTTTGCATTTATCGTCTTTCCTATACTTGATTGAAGTAGTAGTGTGTATTCAGCATTGTTTTGACGTTTGTGCTCAAAAATCGGTTTCAGACTGTGTTTAATAATTATACTAATTGTGTGGCTTTATGACGGCTATTATACTATTTGTAGGGCTATGTGGGATCATTGTACTATTTGGAGAGCTATGTGGGATCATTATACCTATTTGTAGGGCTATGTAGGGGTCATGATACTATTTGTAGGGCTATGTGGGGTCATTATACTATTTGGAGGGCTATGTGGTGGCTATTATACTATTTGGAGGGCTATGTGGTGGCTATAATACTATTTGTAGGGCTATGTGGGGTCATTATACTATTTGGAGGTCTATGTGGGGGGTCATTACACTGTTTGGAGGGCTATGTGGGGGTCATTATTCTATTTGTAGGGCTATAAGGTGGTGGCTATTATACTGTTCTGAGGGCTATGTGGGGATCATTATACTATTTGGAGGGCTATGTGGGGGTGGGGGTTCATTACACTATTTGGAGGGCTATGTGGTGGCCATTATACTTTTTCGAGGGCTATGTGGGTGGCCATTATACTATTTGGAGGGCTATGTGGGGCGTCATACTATAGGGAAGGGTATGTGGTGGCTATTATACTGTTTGGAGGGCTATGTGGGGATCATTATACTATTTGGAGGGCTATGTGGGGGTGGGGGTTCATTACACTATTTGGAGGGCTATGTGGTGGCCATTATACTTTTTCGAGGGCTATGTGGGTGGCCATTATACTATTTGGAGCGCTATGTGGTGGCCATTATACTATCTGGAGGGCTATGTGGTGGCCATTATACTGTTTGGAGGGCTATGTGGGGGGCCATTATACTATTTGGAGGGCTATGTGGGGGCCATTATACTATTTGTGGGGATCATTATGTTTTGAGGGTTTTTTGGGGCCCACCATTCTGTATGAAGTGCTGTGGGGGGCCTCATACTGTATGGAGGGCTGTGTCAAGGCCATCCTACTGTGTGTGGGAGACTGTGGGGGCTATCATACTGTGTGGGGGTCACTGAGGGGGCATCACACTTTGTGGATGGATACTGTAGAGTCATCATACTGTGCCTATGGAGGGTCGTATGGAGGAATTTACTGCAGGGGTATCATACTGTGTTTGGGGGTACACTTTTGTTCGCATCATACGTCTTTCATGAGACGGAACACTAAGGAGCAAAATTACTTTATAATGGCTGCAAAATTGAGAGATGAGCTCTTCTGTGACCCAGACGAATGTTATTATTTTGGGGGGGCTGGGTGTGGAATTAGGACATCTGCTATGGGGCCCCATGATTTCAGTGTACACTTCTGTCTGAGGTCTGTAGTTATTTGGGGGTCTGCCCTGGGGTCCGTATTGATTCTGAGCAGAGCTGTATACCGATCCAGATCCTCAGACTTTCGGTTTCTCACTCCTTGTTGCCCCAGGTTGGGGGTACTTCTAGGTAGCCCCTGTATAGTTATAGCATTGCCGGCCATGTACACTGCTTGTCCCTGTAATGTGATGAGGACGAGCTGACATTTCCTTTGTGGCGGCGATTTACCAGCAGAGCCGCCTCGCTCAAATGTTCTGCTTGTAGACAATCTGATGCCGTGTTTCCAAGCAACCGGCAGAGAGAAGCGTATAATGAAACGAGGAGAAAAAAATCAATTAACAAAAAAAAGACCAAAAGCTTCAGAGATCAATAATACAGCAGAGTCATTTACTGCACAGAGAACCCCAGAAACAGAGCAGTGACCTGCAGCCAGTCACCTCACCACTAGAGGGCGACAACACTGCAGCCAGTCACCTCACCACTAGAGGGCGACAACACTGCAGCCAGTCACCTCACCACTAGAGGGCGACAACACTGCAGCCAGTCACCTCACCACTAGAGGGAACAACACTGCAGCCAGTCACCTCACCACTAGAGGGCGACAACACTGCAGCCAGTCACCTCACCACTAGAGGGCGACAACACTGCAGCCAGTCACCTCACCACTAGAGGGCGACAACACTGCAGCCAGTCACCTCACCACTAGAGGGCGACAACACTGCAGCCAGTCACCTCACCACTAGAGGGCGACCACACTGCAGCCAGTCACCTCACCACTAGAGGGCGACAACACTGCAGCCAGTCACCTCACCACTAGATGGAGACCACACTGCAGCCAGTCACCTCACCACTAGAGGGCGACCACACTGCAGCCAGTCACCTCACCCAGGGCCGGCTCCAGGTTTTTGAGGGCCCCGGGCGAAAGAGTCTCAGTGGGCCCCCCCTTTAACACATACCCCGATTCATGATCGCATATAAACACAGCCATGTAGTATATAACACTGCCCACGTAGTATATAGCAGCCCATGTAGTATATAGCAGCCCACGTAGCATATAGCAGCCCATGTAGTATATAGCACAGCCCACGTAGTATATAGCAGCACAGCCCACGTAATATATAGCAGCCCACGTAGTATATAGCAGCGCAGCCCACGTAGTATATAGCAGCGCAGCCCACGTAGTATATAGCAGCGCAGCCAAGCCCACGTAGTATATAGCTAAATAAATAGGGCAGCACACTGCAGCGCCAAAACATGTAAACTTGAAAAAACGAAATTTGAACTGCATTACTGCACTAGAAATATGAAAAATGAGAGCTTTTAGCGCACAAAAATGGCCAATTTTATGTGTACCTCGTAGCCACGTTAAGGCATCTCTCTTATACGAGGTCCTAAGTTTGACCTACCTCACTGAGAATAAACGTCTCCATCTGAATGGGTACATGCAAAAACCTCTTCTTGGACTCAAATTCTCTCTCTCTGTGGAGGGGTATTGGACCTACTATAATTAAAACACCTGAAGCTAGGAGGCGGGGAGTGCACGATCAGAAGGCTAGAGAATACATTTCAAAAACCTGACCTGCACATCCAAACATAGACTGAGTGTGAACAGGTGCTGAACCCAGAGTCGCCAACTCGTATATAGTTAAGTAAAAAGGGCAGCACACTGCAGCGCCAAAACATGCAAACTTGAAAACACGAAATTTGAACTGCATTACTGCACTAGAAATATGAAAAATGCGAGCTTTTAGCGCACAAAAATGGCTTAAAGATGCCTTAACGTGGCTACGAGGTACACATAAAATTGGCCATTTTTGTGCGCTAAAAGCTCTCATTTTTCATATTTCTAGTGCAGTAATGCAGTTCAAATTTCGTTTTTTCAAGTTTACATGTTTTGGCGCTGCAGTGTGCTGCCCTATTTATTTAACTATATACGAGTTGGCGACTCTGGGTTCAGCACCTGTTCACACTCAGTCTATGTTTGGATGTGCAGATCAGGTTTTTGAAATGTACACGTAGTATATAGCAGCGCAGCCGAGCCCACGTAGTATATAGCAGCGCAGCCGAGCCCACGTACTATATAGCAGCGCAGCCCACGTAGTATATAGCAGCGCAGCCGAGCCCACGTAGTATATAGCAGCCCATGTAGTATATAGCAGCGCACGTAGCATATAGCAGCCCACGTAGTATATAGCAGCGCAGCCCACGTAGTATATAGCAGCGCCACTCACTCAGGCACTGGTAGGACTAGGAGCTCCTCCTGAATCTGCCTCATAACTTCAGCAGCAAGGCAGCCAGCCAGGGGCGGAGATCAGAGCAGAGAACGTGCTCTCTCCGCCCACAAACAGTCACACTGGCTGCCTTCTCTTAACCCCTATGTGTGCATGCCTGGCTGCACTGACTGAGTGAGAAGATGCTTGTGTCAGAGCTGGCACATAGGGGTTAAGAGAATGCAGCCAGCAGTGACTTTGTGGGCGGAGAGAGCATGTTATCTCCTGCTCTGCTCTCCCAGCTGTATCTATGACAGCATGAGTGGGCCCCCCTCTCTCCCCAGGGCCCCGGCATTTGCCCGGTGTGCCGGGTGCTGACGCCGGCCCTCACCACTAGAGGTCGCCCACATTGCAACCAGTCACCTCACCACTAGAGGGCGACAAAACTGCAGCCAGTCACCTCACCACTAGAGGGCGACAACACTGCAGCCAGTCACCTCACCACTAGAGGGCGACAACGCTGCAGCCAGTCACCTCACCACTAGAGGCCGACCACACTGCAGCCAGTCACCTCACCACTAGAGAGCCACCACACTGCAGCCAGTCACCTCACCACTAGAGGGCGACCACACTGCAGCCAGTCACCTCACCACTAGAGGGCGACCACACTGCAGCCAGTCACCTCACCACTAGAGGGCGACAACACTGCAGCCAGTCACCTCACCACTAGAGGGCGACCACACTGCAGCCAGTCACCTCACCATTAGAGGGCGACCACACTGCAGCCAGTCACCTCACCACTAGAGAGCCATCACACTGCAGACAGTCACCTCACCACTAGAGGGCGACAACACTGCAGCCAGTCACCTCACCACTAGAGGGCGACCACACTGCAGCCAGTCACCTCACCACTAGAGGGCGACAACACTGCAGCGAGCCACCTCACCACTAGAGGGCGACCACACTGCAGTCACCTCACCACTAGAGGGCGACCACACTGCAGCCAGTCACCTCACCACTAGGGGGCGACAACACTGCAACCAGTCACCTCACCACTAGAGGGCGACCACACTGCAGCCAGTCACCTCACCATTAGAGGGCGACCACACTGCAGCCAGTCACCTCACCACTAGAGGGCGACAACACTGCAGCCAGTCACCTCACCACTAGAGGGCGACAACACTGCAGCCAGTCACCTCACCACTAGAGGGCGACCACACTGCAGCCGGTCACCTCACCACTAGAGGGCGACCACACTGCAGCCAGTCACCTCACCACTAGAGGGCGACCACACTGCAACCAGTCACCTCACCACTAGAGGGCGACCACACTGCAACCAGTCACCTCACCACTAGAGGGCGACCACACTGCAACCAGTCACCTCACCACTAGAGGGCGACAACACTGCAGCCAGTCACCTCACCACTAGAGGGCGACCACACTGCAGCCAGTCACCTCACCACTAGAGGGCGACCACACTGCAGCCAGTCACCTCACCACTAGAGGGCGACCACACTGCAGCCAGTCACCTCACCACTAGAGAGCCACCACACTGCAGCCAGTCACCTCACCACTAGAGGGCGACCACACTGCAGCCAGTCACCTCACCACTAGAGGGCGACCACACTGCAGCCAGTCACCTCGCCACTAGAGGGCGACCACACTGCAGTCACCTCACCACTAGAGGGCGACCACACTGCAACCAGTCACCTCACCACTAGAGGGCGACCACACTGCAACCAGTCACCTCACCACTAGAGGGCGACCACACTGCAACCAGTCACCTCACCACTGGAGGGCGACCACACTGCAACCAGTCACCTCACCACTAGAGGGTGACAACACTGCAGCCAGTCACCTCACCACTAGAGGGCGACCACACTGCAACCAGTCACCTCACCACTAGAGGGTGACCACACTGCAACCAGTCACCTCACCACTAGAGGGCGACCACACTGCAACCAGTCACCTCACCACTAGAGGGCGACCACACTGCAACCAGTCACCTCACCACTAGAGGGTGACAACACTGCAGCCAGTCACCTCACCACTAGAGGGTGACCACACTGCAACCAGTCACCTCACCACTAGAGGGCGACAATACTGCAGCCAATCACCTCACCACTAGAGGGCGACCACACTGCAGCCAGTCACCTCACCACTAGAGGGCGACCACACTGCAACCAGTCACCTCATCACTAGAGGGCGACCACACTGCAACCAGTCACCTCACCACTAGAGGGCGACCACACTGCAACCAGTCACCTCACCACTAGAGGGCGACCACACTGCAACCAGTCACCTCACCACTAGAGGGCGACCACACTGCAACCAGTCACCTCACCACTAGAGGGTGACAACACTGCAGCCAGTCACCTCACCACTAGAGGGCGATAACACTGCAGCCAGTCACCTCACCACTAGAGGGCGACAACACTACAGCCAGTCACCTCACCACTACAGGGCGACAACACTACAGCCAGTCACCATACCACTACACTGCAGTTGCTTATTCCAGACTACGAATGAGGAGCCAGAAATCTGTACCCCACACATAACAATGCCACAGTATGCGAGAGAGACAACACCTGCTGAGCTGTGTATCTAAACCTATCCTGTATGATACCACCTGCTGAGCTGTGTATCTAATCCTATCCTGTGTGATACTGTCTGCTGAGCCGTGTATCTAATCCTATCATGTGTGATACTGTCTGCTGAGCCGTGTATCTAATCCTCTCCTGTGTGATACTGTCTGCTGAGCCGTGTATCTAATCCTATCATGTGTGATACTGTCTGCTGAGCTGTGTATCTAATCCTATCCTGTGTGATACTGACTGCTGGGCTGTGTATCTAATCCTATCCTGTGTGATACTGTCTGCTGAGCTGTGTATCTAATCCTCTCCTGTGTGATACTGACTGCTGGGCTGTGTATCTAATCCTCTCCTGTGTGATACTGACTGCTGGGCTGTGTATCTAATCCTCTCCTGTGTGATACTGACTGCTGGGCTGTGTATCTAATCCTATCCTGTGTGATACTGTCTGCTGGGCTGTGTATCTAATCCTATCCTGTGTGATACTGTCTGCTGAGCCATATATCTAATCCTCTCCTGTGTGATACTGTCTGCTGAGCCATATATCTAATCCTCTCCTGTGTGATACTGACTGCTGAGCCGTGTATCTAATCCTCTCCTGCAGGGGCAGACACTGACAGTTTGCCGCCCCTGTGGAAGAAATGTGTCTGGGCCCCCCTCCTTTTATGGCGAAAGAGCTACATATATATATAGATAGATAGATAGATATATATAGATATATATATATATGCAAGCACACATACATGTATATATATTACATAGTCTCCTTTATTATGTATATTGCCGTCCCTTATTATACAGTGCCCTCTCTTGTTATGTACAGTACCGTCCCTTACATATTGGATTATATAGAGCCCTGTTTTTTATCACATACCGTCCTGTCTTGTTAGCTGTATAATGCAATGATGGCTGATGGCATGGGAAAGCTTCTTTTCTAATAGAAGAACTGATGGACTGGTCGTCTGGTCACCATCTCCTCCATCAGCAGTCATTTTATATCTAAGAAGAGAAGGGGCTATGTAATAAAAGAGGGCGCTGTGAATAACAAAAATAACAAGAATACACTATGTAAGAGACAGTGCTGTACATAACAGCAGAGGAAGCTATATAATAAGGGACGGCATCAAATATAACTAGAGAGGATGGTACGTAATAAGGTACGATGTCATACATGATAAAAGAGGAAACTATGTAACTACGAATAGTGCTATCCATCTATATAATCATCTAAGATCCACTTCCGTCTGTTTGTCTGTAACCGAAATCCCGCGTCGCTGTTTGGTTGCGGTCGGCAGGCCGCGACCAATCAGAAACAGGCTTAGTCCGGCTGCGAATTGTCCCCTCCCTACTCTCCTCCAGTCAGTGCCAGTATGTCGCCCCATCCCGGACCAAGTTTTTACTATTGATGCTGCTTATGCAGCATCAATAGTAAAAAGGTATAATGTTAAAAATAATTTTAAAAAAATAAAAATTTTTGCTATTCTCACCTTCCGACGTCCACCGATGCGCACGATGTTGCCGCCAGCTTCCGTTCCCAGTGATGCATTGCGAAATTACCCAGATGACTTAGCGGTCTCGCGAGACCGCTAAGTCATCTGGGTAATTTCGCAATGCATCACTAGGAACGGAAGCTGGCGGCAGCATCGCGCGCATCGGGACAGCTTCAGTGGACGCCGGAAGGTGAGTATATAACAATTTTTTATTTTTTAACAGGGATATGGTGTCCACACTGCTATATACTACGTGGGCTGTGTTATATACTGTGTGGGCAGTGTTATATACTGCGTGGGCTGTTATATATTACATTGGCTGTGTTATATACTGCCTGGCTGCTATATACTACGTGGGCTGTTATATACTGTGTGGGCTGTTATATACTGCGTGGGCTGTGCTATATACTACATGGGTAGTGTTATATACTGCATGAGCTGTTATATACTACGTGGGCAGTGTTATATACTGCGTGGGCTGTGTTATATACTACGTGGGCTATGTGATATGCTATGTGGGCTGTGCAATATATTACGTGGGCAGTGTTATATACTGCCTGGCTGCCATATACTACGTGGGCAGTGTTATATACTGCGTGGGCTGTTATATACTACGTGGCCTGTGTTATATACTACGTGGGCTGTGCTATATATTACGTGGGCTGTGTTATATACTGTACTATGTGGCTGCTATATACTACTTGCCTGCTATATACTACATGGCTGTCTGTGTTACGTGGGCTGTGCTATATACTATGTGGCTGCTATATACTACGTGGCTGTGCTATATACTATGTGGCTGTCTGTGTTATATACTATGTGTCTGTGTTATATACTACGTGACTGTGCTATATACTATGTGGCTGTGCTATATAGTACGTGGCTGTGCTAAACGCGACGTACATACATACATATTCTAGAACACCCGATGCATTAGAATCGGGCCACCATCTAGTACATAATAAGTGGGTATACTATATACTAAGGGACTGTGCTTATACATAAGTTATTACACTATATATTAAGGGACTGTGTTTGACGTAATAAGCGATAACAACATCTTCCTACACCTCCCCCTGTTCCTAAGTCCATTATAAATCCTCCTTTCTCCCATCTCAATCCCCCACACCCCTCATTGTCCTCCTATCCCCCGCATCCCATTATTGTCCTCTCCCCCACCCCCATCTTTGCCCTTTCCACAACCATCATTGTCTTTCCACTACCATCATTGACTTTTCCCCACCACCCCCATCATTGCCCATTCCACCACCTCTATCATTTCCTCCTCCCCACCAACCCCATTATTGCCCTGTCCACCATGGCAATCATTGTCCTTTCCCCCACCACCATCATTGCCCATTCCACCACCGCCATTATTTCCTCCTCCCCCACCACCATTATTGTCCTTTCCACCACAACCATCATTGCCTTCTCCCCCACCACCCTCATCATTGCCCATTCTACCATGTCCATCATTTCCTCCTCCCCCACCACCTCCATCATTGCCCTTTCCACAACCACCATCGCTGCCTTTTCCCCATCACGACCATCATTGTCCTTTCCACCACCACCATCATTGCCTTTTCCCCACCACCCCCATCATTGCCCTTTCCTCCACCTCTATCATTTCCTCCACCCCCATTATTGCTCTTTCCACCATGACCATGATTGTCCTTTCCACCACAACCATCATTGCCTTTTCCCCACCACCCCATCATTGCCCTTTCCACCACCTCTATCATTTCCTCCACCCCCATCATTGTCCTTTCCACCACAACCATCATTGCCTTTTCCCCCACCACCCCATCATTGCCCTTTCCACCACCTCTATCATTTCCTCCACCCCCATTATTGCCCTTTCCACCATGACCATGATTGTACTTTCCACCACAACCATCATTGCCTTTTCCCCCACCACCCCCATCATTGCCCTTTCCACCACCTCCATCATTTCCTCCTCCCCCATCACCCTCATCATTGCTTTCTCCCCCACCACCTCCATCGTTGCCCTTTCCACCATCATTGCCTTTTCCCCACCACGACCATCATTGTCCTTTCCACCACCACCATTGCCTTTTCCCCCACCACCCCATCATTGTCCTTTCCACCATCCCCATCACTGCTTTCTCCCATACTACCCCCATCATTGCCTTCTCCTCTACCTACACACAGCACGATTCACCTCTCTGCACATTCCCCCGCAGCACTACACACACACACACACACACGCACACACTCACAGCACCACTCACCTCTCCGCATGTTCTCCCGCAGCATCACCGTCGCTGGCAGCTTCCTCTGCCTGACACAGCCGCGCGCTGAATGATGACATCATCCAGCCGCACTTCGGGGTCGAGACGGGAAGCGCAGGCAGGAAGCAGGACGGATGGCTGCAGCTCCGCTGCCATTTTCTCCTGTAGGCAGCCAAGCTACAGAGATCTCTCCCTGCGCGCCGCACAAGAGGGAACTCTGGCCAGGGCCCCTCGGGGCAAGATTGCCTTCATTATCGGCCTCCCTGCAGGGGCCCCCCTCCACCTCCAGGCCCCGGTGCAGCCGCACCAGCTCCACATGCAGCATGTCCACCCCTGCTCTCCTGTGTGGTACCATCATTGAGGGACAGGTAAGTAAATGACAAATAGAAATGATTTTTCTCCACGTTTATTTCCGAGGTGACGAAACACATAACTTCCATATAATCCTGTGCTCGGTTCTGGTGATGACGGTTCCGGTACATAAGACGTTGCGTTTCCCGCCTCTGATGAGCGCTGGTTGGCGGACGCTGGTTTATATTCTCTCCTTTCCATCTGATAATCCAGAATAACAGATTTTTCCCGTTATTGGGCCCTGACGCGTCCCCCAATACTCCGGGTTCCTCGGACCTCGGTGCGGAGACCCCACAGTCCCACCATGGTGGTGACACATTTGGCACAAGGGAAGATAAATATACGGGAAGGGGAAGAGGACGACATTTACACCAGAATTTATCAGATTGGTAAAAAAATGTAAAAAGACAACATTGAAAAATCTCCATACAGGTGAGAAAGTAGAAAAAAAGTCACAAAAATACCAGAAAATCTGTCACATTTATCCTGCTACCCTATGTTTCCGAGTTTAATGACTAGGGGACTCTATACATCATTCTTTATCAAGGAGCCCTTTAAGGCTACTCATAAGTCCTTTTCAGATGGATGCCAGGCCCAGTATACGGCCGCCCATCCTCCACTCCGACAGCCAGCAGAGAACTAGAAAGCATCCAAGAATGGGAACACAATGGCTATAAAAAGGGCCGAACGTTTCCTTCTGTCCTACAAGCTTACATAGAACCAGAAAACAGAAAAACCCCACGGAGCTCAGACATTAGTAATGGGGGCACTGCCAGACTGGTACTATCATGAGGACACTGGCATTAGTAATGGGGGCACTCTCTTGCTGGCACTATGAGGTGTCTCATGCATTCATAATGGGGGCACTCTCTGGCATTAGTAATGGGGGCACTCTCTTGCTGGCACTATGAGGAGGTGTCTCTGGCATCAGTAATGAGGGCGCTGCCAGACATTGGTAATGGGGGCACTCTCTGCTGGCACTATGAGGAGGACATTGGAATTAGTTATGGGGGCACTCTTGCTGGCACTAAGAGGAGGTATCTCATGCTTTCATAATGGGGGCACTCTCTGGCATTAGTAATGGGGGCACTCTTGTGGCACTATGAGGAGGACTCTGGCATTAGTAATGGGGGAACGCTCTTGTGGCACTATGAGGAGGACACTGGCATTAGTAATGGGGGCACTCTTGTGGCACTATGAGGACACTGGCATTAGTAATGGGGCACTCTTGTGGCACTCCACATAAAGCTATAGAATGGGACGGCACTAGAACGATACCATATACAGCAGTCAGGACTTGAGATGGGATCCAGAGTATTAGGCGTCACGCTTACTCCGGGGTATGAGGTGCTCAGCAGCTGAAAACTAATAGTTCATTTGTACTCATAAGTAAGAAAATATGCGGCACTCACCCCAAATTCTGCAGTGGAAAGCGTGAATTTTAATGGAAAACTTCAACAGATAAACATCCGTTACAACATAAGGTAAGCAGGAGGGTGCGGTGTTGGAGCTTGGACGACGGCCGTTTCGCACAGCAGGTGCTTCAACGGGTCCAGATGGTAGATTGCTACACGTCATTTCCTTATAAAGGTTTCTTGACGTGCAAGCGTTATTCAGAAAGTGAAAATACATATATAAAAAATATGTGAAATGGTGACAAATTATAACATAATCTACATAAACAGAACCTGCAATATAAAGGATTAATGCAATTAGTATTTTATACAACATTAAATATTAAATATTCTTATTAGTAATATTGCTTTTTATTTTTTACTTTTTAAGAGCTATATTTATAGTATTTTTCCGACCTATACTATTATAAAAATACAGACATGTCAAGCCTGTCGTTTAATCCTATCGGACCTTGTGCGTTAGCATTTAGGATCCATTTGGCTTCTTTTTGTAAAAGTAGCCTGTCTTGATCACCTCCCTGCGGGGGAAATTTAACTATTTCAATGCCTGCAAAACTGAGCAACTCAGGGTTGGTTTCATGTTTCTCTCTCATGTGTTCTATTAGTCTTAGACAGCCTTTTCCCGTTCTGATTGAATTATAGTGCTCTCTGAACCTCACAATCAAAGGTCTTATTGTCTTGCCGATATAGAAATACCGGCACGGACAAAACAAAACATATATCACATATTTGCTTTTACAGAAGATAAAATCTTTTACCCTATGTGTAATAGAACCTATTTTCAAAGGATTTTTTGTTACATGAAGGTGACAGAATCTGCAATTGCCGCATTTATGGTTCCCTACAGCAGTATTACTAGTTAACCATGTATTTTTAGAAGACAATAATCTGTTATGCACCAATAAATCAGACAAATTGTGGGCACGCTTATATGCAAACTTTGGAGCATTTTTATATATTGATACAAGATCTTTATCTGTTTGTAATATGTGCCAGTTTTTTCTGATAGAGGCATGAATAGCCTTATCCATATTACTGTGCTTAAAACAGAATGAAAAATTACTGTCAATTTTTTCACTTTTATTTTTTCTTTTTAGAAAATGGGATTGAGTATATTTATTTATCCGAGTTTCGGCTTCTTTTAGTAGCTGTGAAGGGTAACCTCTTTTTAGGAAGCGGGTTTTTAATTCATTTATCTGTTTATTAAATGTTATACTCTTGTGGCACTATGAGGAGGACACTGGCATTAGTAATGGGGGCACTCTCTTGCTGGCACTATGAGGAGGACTCTGGCATTAGTAATGGGGGCACTCTCTTGCTGGCACTATGAGGAGGACTCTGGCATTAGTAATGGGGGCACTCTTGCTGACACTATGAGGAGGACTCTGGCATTAGTAATGGGGGCACTCTTGTGGCACTATGAGGAGGACACTGGCATTAGTAATGGGGGCACTCTCTTGCTGGCACTATGAGGAGGACTCTGGCATTAGTAATGGGGGCACTCTCTTGCGGCACTATGAGGAGGACACTGGCATTAGTAATGGGGGCACTCTTGTGGCACTATGAGGAGGACTGGCATTAGTAATGGGGGCACTCTTGTGGCACTATGAGGAGGACTCTGGCATTAGTAATGGGGGCACTCTTGTGGCACTATGAGGAGGACTCTGGCATTAGTTATGGGGGCACTCTTGTGGCACTATGAGGAGGACTCTGGCATTAGTTATGGGGGCACTCTTGTGGCACTACGAGGGGGACTCTGGCATTAGTAATGGGGGGCACTCTTGCTGGCACTATGAGGAGGACACTGGAATAAGTAATGGGGCACTCTCGTGGCACTATGAGGAGGACTCTGGCATTAGTAATGGGGGCACTCTTGCTGGCACTATGAGGAGGACACTGGCATTAGTAATGGGGCACTCTCTTGCGGCACTATGAGGAGGACACTGGCATTAGTAATGGGGCACTCTTGTGGCACTATGAGGTATCTCTCTGGCATTAGTAATGGGGGCACTCTTGCTGGCACTATGAGGAGGACCCTGGCATTAGTAATGGGGGCACTCTTGTGGTACTATGAGGAGGACACTGGTATTAGTAATGGGGGCACTCTTGCTGGCACTATGAGGAGGACACTGGCATTAGTAAAGGGGGCACTCTTGCTGGCACTATGAGGAGGACACTGGCATTAGTAAAGGGGGCACTCTTGTGGCACTATGAGGAGGACACTGGCATTAATAATGGGGGCACTCTCTTGCTGGCACTATGAGGAGGACTGGCATTAGTAATGGGGGCACTCTCTTGCTGGCACTATGAGGAGGACACTGGCATTAGTAATGGGGGCACTCTCTTGCTGGCACCATGAGGAGGACACTGGCATTAGTAATGGGGGCACTCTCGTGGCACTATGAGGAGGACACTGGCATTAGTAATGGGGGCACTCTCTTGCTGGCACCATGAGGAGGACACTGGCATTAGTAATGGGGCACTCTCGTGGCACTATGAGGAGGACACTGGCATTAGTATTGGGGGCACTCTCTTGTGGCACTATGAGGAGGACACTGGCATTAGTAATGGGGGCACTCTCGTGGCACTATGAGGAGGACACTGGCATTAGTATTGGGGGCACTCTCTTGTGGCACTATGAGGAGGACACTAGCATTAGTAATGGGGGCACTCTCGTGGCACTATGAGGAGGACTCTGGCATTAGTAATGGGGGCACTCTCGTGGCACTATGAGGAGGACACTGGCAGTAATGGGGGCACTCTCGTGGCACTATGAGGAGGACTCTGGCATTAGTAATGGGGGCACTCTCGTGGCACTATGAGGAGGACTCTGGCATTAGTAATGGGGGCACTCTCGTGGCACTATGAGGAGCACACTGGAATTAGTAATGGGGCACTCTCTTGCTGGCACTATGAGGAGGACTCTGGCATTAGTAATGGGGGCACTCTTGTGGCACTATGAGGAGCACACTGGAATTAGTAATGGGGCACTCTCTTGCTGGCACTATGAGGAGGACTCTGGCATTAGTAATGGGGGCACTCTTGTGGCACTATGAGGAGGACTCTGGCATTAGTTATGGGGGCACTCTTGTGGCACTATGAGGAGGACTCTGGCATTAGTTATGGGGGCACTCTTGTGGCACTACGAGGGGGACTCTGGCATTAGTAATGGGGGGCACTCTTGCTGGCACTATGAGGAGGACACTGGAATAAGTAATGGGGCACTCTCGTGGCACTATGAGGAGGACTCTGGCATTAGTAATGGGGGCACTCTTGCTGGCACTATGAGGAGGACACTGGCATTAGTAATGGGGGCACTCTCTTGCTGGCACTATGAGAAGGACACTGGCATTAGTAATGGGGCACTCTCTTGCGGCACTATGAGGAGGACACTGGCATTAGTAATGGGGCACTCTTGTGGCACTATGAGGTATCTCTCTGGCATTAGTAATGGGGGCACTCTTGCTGGCACTATGAGGAGGACCCTGGCATTAGTAATGGGGGCACTCTTGTGGTACTATGAGGAGGACACTGGTATTAGTAATGGGGGCACTCTTGCTGGCACTATGAGGAGGACACTGGCATTAGTAAAGGGGGCACTCTTGCTGGCACTATGAGGAGGACACTGGCATTAGTAAAGGGGGCACTCTTGTGGCACTATGAGGAGGACACTGGCATTAATAATGGGGGCACTCTCTTGCTGGCACTATGAGGAGGACTCTGGCATTAGTAATGGGGGCACTCTCTTGCTGGCACCATGAGGAGGACACTGGCATTAGTAATGGGGGCACTCTCGTGGCACTATGAGGAGGACACTGGCATTAGTAATGGGGGCACTCTCGTGGCACTATGAGGAGGACACTGGCATTAGTAATGGGGGCACTCTCGTGGCACTATGAGGAGGACACTGGCATTAGTAATGGGGGCACTCTCTTGCTGGCACCATGAGGAGGACACTGGCATTAGTAATGGGGCACTCTCGTGGCACTATGAGGAGGACACTGGCATTAGTATTGGGGGCACTCTCTTGTGGCACTATGAGGAGGACACTGGCATTAGTAATGGGGGCACTCTCGTGGCACTATGAGGAGGACACTGGCATTAGTATTGGGGGCACTCTCTTGTGGCACTATGAGGAGGACACTAGCATTAGTAATGGGGGCACTCTCGTGGCACTATGAGGAGGACTCTGGCATTAGTAATGGGGGCACTCTCGTGGCACTATGAGGAGGACACTGGCAGTAATGGGGGCACTCTCGTGGCACTATGAGGAGGACTCTGGCATTAGTAATGGGGGCACTCTCGTGGCACTATGAGGAGGACTCTGGCATTAGTAATGGGGGCACTCTCGTGGCACTATGAGGAGGACTCTGGCATTAGTAATGGGGGCACTCTCGTGGCACTATGAGGAGGACTCTGGCATTAGTAATGGGGGCACTCTCGTGGCACTATGAGGAGGACTCTGGCATTAGTAATGGGGGCACTCTCGTGGCACTATGAGGAGGACACTGGTATTAGTAATGGGGGCACTCTCGTAGCACTATGAGGAGGACACTGGCATTAGTAATGGGGGCACTCTCTTGTGGCACTATGAGGAGGACACTGGAATAAGTAATGGGGCACTCTCGTGGCACTATGAGGAGGACTCTGGCATTAGTAATGGGGGCACTCTTGTGGCACTATGAGGAGGACTAGCATTAGTAATGGGGGCACTCTTGCTGGCACTATGAGGAGGACACTGGCATTAGTAATGGGGGCACTCTCTTGCTGGCACTATGAGGACTCTGGCATTAGTAATGGGGGCACTCTCTTGCGGCACTATGAGGAGGACACTGGCATTAGTAATGGGGCACTCTTGTGGCACTATGAGGTATCTCTCTGGCATTAGTAATGGGGGCACTCTTGCTGGCACTATGAGGAGGACCCTGGCATTAGTAAAGGGGGCACTCTTGCTGGCACTATGAGGAGGACTGGCATTAGTAATGGGGGCACTCTTGTGGCACTATGAGGAGGGCACTGGCATTAGTAATGGGGGCACTCTTGCTGGCACTATGAGGAGGACACTAGCATTAGTAATGGGGGCACTCTCTTGCTGGCACCATGAGGAGGACACTGGCATTAGTAATGGGGGCACTCTCGTGGCACTATGAGGAGGACACTGGCATTAGTAATGGGGGCACTCTCGTGGCACTATGAGGAGGACACTGGCATTAGTAATGGGGGCACTCTCTTGCTGGCACTATGAGGAGGACTCTGGCATTAGTAATGGGGGCACTCTCGTGGCACTATGAGGAGGACTCTGGCACTAGTAATGGGGGCACTCTCGTGGCACTATGAGGAGGACACTGGCATTAGTAATGGGGGCACTCTCTTGCTGGCACCATGAGGTATCTCTCTGGCATTAGTAATGGGGGCACTCTCTTGTGGCACTATGGGGAGGTGTCTCTGGCATCAGTAATGAGGGCACTGCCAGACATTAGTAATGGGGGCACTCTCGTGGCACTATGAGGAGGACACTGGCATTAGTAATGGGGGCACTCTCTTGTGGCACTATGAGGAGGACACTAGCATTAGTAATGGGGGCACTCTCGTGGCACTATGAGGAGGACTCTGGCATTAGTAATGGGGGCACTCTCGTGGCACTATGAGGAGGACACTGGCATTAGTAATGGGGGCACTCTCTTGCTGGCACTATGAGGAGGACTCTGGCATTAGTAATGGGGGCACTCTCGTGGCACTATGAGGAGGACACTGGCATTAGTAATGGGGGCACTCTTGCTGGCACTATGAGGAGGACACTGGCATTAGTAATGGGGGCACTCTCTTGCGGCACTATGAGGAGGACACTGGCATTAGTAATGGGGCACTCTTGTGGCACTATGAGGTATCTCTCTGGCATTAGTAATGGGGGCACTCTTGCTGGCACTATGAGGAGGACCCTGGCATTAGTAATGGGGGCACTCTCTTGTGGCACTATGAGGAGGACACTGGTATTAGTAATGGGGGCACTCTTGCTGGCACTATGAGGAGGACACTGGCATTAGTAAAGGGGGCACTCTTGCTGGCACTATGAGGAGGACTGGCATTAGTAATGGGGGCACTCTTGTGGCACTATGAGGAGGACACTGGCATTAGTAAAGGGGGCACTCTTGCTGGCACTATGAGGAGGACTGGCATTAGTAATGGGGGCACTCTCGTGGCACTATGAGGAGGACTCTGGCATTAGTAATGGGGGCACTCTCGTGGCACTATGAGGAGGACACTGGCATTAGTAATGGGGGCACTCTCTTGCTGGCACTATGAGGAGGACTCTGGCATTAGTAATGGGGGCACTCTCGTGGCACTATGAGGAGGACTCTGGCATTAGTAATGGGGGCACTCTCGAGGCACTATGAGGAGGACACTGGCATTAGTAATGGGGGCACTCTCTTGCTGGCACCATGAGGTATCTCTCTGGCATTAGTAATGGGGGCACTCTCTTGTGGCACTATGAGGACACTGGAATAAGTAATGGGGGCACTCTCTTGTGGCACTATGGGGAGGTGTCTCTGGCATCAGTAATGAGGGCACTGCCAGACGTTAGTAATGGGGGCACTCTCTTGGTGGCACTATGAGAAGGAATCTGGCATTAGTTATGGGGGCACTCTCTTGCTGACACTATGAGGAGGCATTAGTAATGGGGGCACTCTGGCATTAGTAATAGGGGCAATCTCGTGGCACTATGAGGAGGACTCTGGCATTAGTAATGGGGGCACTCTTGCTGGCACTATGAGGAGGACTCTGGCATTAGTAATGGGGGCACTCTTGTGGCACTATGAGGAGGACTCTGGCACTAGTAATGGGGGCACTCTTGTGGCACTATGAGGAGGACTCTGGCACTAGTAATGGGGGCACTCTTGTGGCACTATGAGGAGGACTCTGGCATTAGTAATGGGGGCACTCTCGTGGCACTATGAGGAGGACTCTGGCATTAGTAATGGGGCACTCTCGTGGCACTGTGAGGAGGACTCTGGCACTAGTAATGGGGGCACTCTTGCTGGCACTATGAGGAGGACTCTGGCATTAGTAATGGTGGCACTCTTGTGGCACTATGAGGAGGACTCTGGCATTAGTAATGGGGGAAATGTCTTGCTGGCACTATGAGGAGGACTCTGGCATTAGTAATGGGGGAACTGTCTTGCTGGCATTATGAGGAGGACACTGGTATTAGTAATGGGGCACTCTCTTGTGGCACTATGAGGAGGACACTGGCATTAGTAATGGGGCACTCTCTTGCTGGCACTATGAGGAGGACACTGGCATTAGTAATGGGGCACTCTCTTGCTGGCACTGTGAGGAGGACACTGGCATTAGTAATGGGGGCACTCTCTTGCTGGCACTATGAGGAGGACTCTGGCATTAGTAATGGGGCACTCTCGTGGCATTATGAGGAGGACACTGGTATTAGTAGTGGGGCACTCTTGTGGCACTATGAGGAGGACACTGGCATTAGTATTGGGGCACTCTCTTGCTGGCACTATGAGGAGGACACTGGCATTAGTAATGGGGGCACTCTCTTGCTGGCACTATGAGGAGGACTCTGGCATTAGTAATGGGGGCACTCTCTTGCTGGCACTATGAGGAGGACTCTGGCATTAGTAATGGGGGCACTCTTGTGGCACTATGAGGAGGACTGGCATTAGTAAAGGGGGCACTCTTGCTGGCACTATGAGGAGGACTGGCATTAGTAATGGGGGCTCTCGTGGCACTATGAGGAGGACTCTGGCATTAGTAATGGGGGCACTCTCTGGCATTAGTAATGGGGGCACTCTCTTGCTGGCACTATGAGGACTCTGGCATTAGTAATGGGGGCACTCTTGCTGGCACTATGAGGAGGACTGGCATTAGTAATGGGGGCACTCTCGTGGCACTATGAGGAGGACACTGGCATTAGTAAAGGGGGCACTCTTGCTGGCACTATGAGGAGGACACTGGCATTAGTAAAGGGGGCACTCTTGCTGGCACTATGAGGAGGACGGGCATTAGTAATGGGGGCTCTCTCGTGGCACTATGAGGAGGACACTGGCATTAGTAATGGGGGCACTCTCTTGCTGGCACTATTAGGAGGACACTGGTATTAGTAATGGGGGCACTCTCTTGCTGGCACTATGAGGAGGACACTGGCATTAGTAAAGGGGGCACTCTTGCTGGCACTATGAGGAGGACTCTGGCATTAGTAATGGGGGCACTCTTGTGGCACTATGAGGAGGACTCTGGCATTAGTAATGGGGGCACTCTCGTGGCACTATGAGGAGGACCCTGGCATTAGTAATGGGGGCACTCTTGTGGCACTATGAGGAGGACTGGCATTAGTAATGGGGGCACTCTTGCTGGCACTATGAGGAGGACACTGGCATTAGTAATGGGGCACTCTTGTGGCACTATGAGGTATCTCTCTGGCATTAGTAATGGGGGCACTCTTGCTGGCACTATGAGGAGGACCCTGGCATTAGTAATGGGGGCACTCTCTTGTGGCACTAGGAGGAGGACACTGGTATTAGTAATGGGGGCACTCTTGCTGGCACTATGAGGAGGACTGGCATTAGTAAAGGGGGCACTCTTGCTGGCACTATGAGGAGGACTGGCATTAGTAATGGGGGCACTCTTGTGGCACTATGAGGAGGACACTGGCATTAGTAATGGGGGCACTCTTGCTGGCACTATGAGGAGGACACTAGCATTAGTAATGGGGGCACTCTCTTGCTGGCACCATGAGGAGGACACTGGCATTAGTAATGGGGGCACTCTCGTGGCACTATGAGGAGGACACTGGCATTAGTAATGGGGGCACTCTCTTGCTGGCACTATGAGGACTCTGGCATTAGTAATGGGGGCACTCTTGCTGGCACTATGAGGAGGACACTGGCATTAGTAAAGGGGGCACTCTTGCTGGCACTATGAGGAGGACTGGCATTAGTAATGGGGGCTCTCTCGTGGCACTATGAGGAGGACACTGGCATTAGTAATGGGGGCACTCTCTTGCTGGCACTAAGGAGGACTCTGGCATTAGTTATGGGGGCACTCTCTTGTGGCACTATGAGGAGGACTCTGGCATTAGTAATGGGGGCACTCTTGTGGCACTATGAGGAGGACTCTGGCATTAGTAATTGGGGCACTCTCGTGGCACTATGAGGAGGACTCTGGCATTAGTAATGGGGGCACTCTCGTGGCACTATGAGGAGGACTCTGGCATTAGTAATGGGGGCACTCTCTTGTGGCACTATGAGGAGGACTCTGGCATTAGTAATGGGGGCACTCTCTTGTGGCACTATGAGGAGGACTCTGGCATTAGTAATGGGGCACTCTTGTGGCATTATGAGGAGGACACTGGTATTAGTAATGGGGGCACTCTTGCTGGCACTATGAGGAGGACACTGGCATTAGTAATGGGGGCACGTTTGCTGACACTATGAGGAGGACTCTGGCATTAGTAATGGGGCACTCTCTTGCTGGCACTATGAGGACGACACTGACATTAGTAATGGGGGCACTCTCGTGGCACTATGTGGAGGACCCTGGCATTAGTAATGGGGCACTCTCATGGCACTATGAGGAGGACTCTGGCATTAGTAATGGGGGAACTCTCTTGCTGGCACTATGAGGAGGACTCTGGCATTAGTAATGGGGCACTCTTGCTGGCACTATGAGGAGGACACTGGCATTAGTAATGGGGGCACTCTCTTGCTGGCACTATGAGGACTCTGGCATTAGTAATGGGGCACTCTTGCTGGCACTATGAGGAGGACACTGGCATTAGTAAAGGGGGCACTCTTGCTGGCACTATGAGGAGGACACTGGCATTAGTAAAGGGGGCACTCTTGCTGGCACTATGAGGACTGGCATTAGTAATGGGGGCACTCTCGTTGCACTATGAGGAGGACACTGGCATTAGTAATGGGGGCACTCTTGCTGGCACTATGAGGAGGACACTGGCATTAGTAATGGGGGCACTCTCTTGCTGGCACTATTAGGAGGACTCTGGCATTAGTAATGGGGGCATTCTCTTGCTGGCACTATGAGGAGGACTGGCATTAGTAATGGGAGCACTCTCGTGGCACTATGAGGAGGACTCTGGCATTAGTAATGGGGGCACTCTCTTGCTGGCACTATGAGGAGGACTCTGGCATTAGTAATGGGGGGCACTCTCTTGCTGGCACCATGAGGTATCTCTCTGGCATTAGTAAAGGGGGCACTCTCTTGCTGGCACTATGAGGAGGACACTTGGATTAGTAATGGGGGCACTCTCTTGTGGCACTATGAGGAGGTGTCTCTGGCATCAGTAATGAGGGCACTGCCAGACATTAGTAATGGGGGCACTCTCTGGTGGCACTATGAGAAGGAATCTGGCGTTAGTTATGGGGGCACTCTCTTGCTGACACTATGAGGAGGCATTAGTAATGGGGGCACTCTCTGGCATTAGTAATGGGGGGCAATCTCTGACATTAGTAATGGGGGCACTCTCTGGCTTTGTCTTTTGAACTCATTACTGTCTAAAGAGGCACCCTGGCACTGGTAACGGAGGTATTCTTTTGCTATCAATACTGCGGGGGTTCACTGGTCGCTGCACGCTGGCATTGTTGGGGCTCTGGACCGTACTGTGTATAGGGCCCCTGTACACGGAGTCTGGTACTGTCTGTCTGCTGGTCTATGCCTTATGGCACTTTTTAATGGCACAGTGTCAGCCCACACTGGCGGTATAATAAGCTCATATTCTTATAGAGATCGCACCTTTACTGTTCTAATCTCTAACTTTAATCCCATATGCTAATTAGGTGCTCGGTGCACCCTGGGTGTGTCCAGGAGACTCCACTCTCGCCCAGGCAAGTCAGTGCTGTCAGTCACCAGTGAGGGAGGTGGGACATGCACAACCATGGGTGGAATGGGGCGTGGAGCCTGGGGTGCACTGGGGGCGGGGTCAATGTGAAGGCGGGGCTTCTACGTCTATTACCAGTGATGTCTCCCCAGTTTTGGCATTTCACAGAAGGACATGGATCTCCTGACACTACGACATGCTAAGTAACAATATAACACCGTATATAATACACCACGCTACACGCAGAGCGGACGGACGTCTCCGCCGCAGGAGAACGCCGACCGTCCACAACATCGCATTCAGAGTATCGGGAAATTATCAAATGAAGTCCATGGTCCCGAGAGGTCTCCAGAGCGTCAGCCGGCCCCCCGGTGCAGGATGGTGACGCAGCCATGGTAGCTGGTGCCGCGCTGCAGGGGCGGCGCCGCATCAACCTGTCCGGTTCTGGGATCAAACACAAAAGCGTTTTCTGTTCCTTCGCCGTTTTCGTCTCTGCCGCCCAGTATGTACATTTTACCGCCACACACCGTCACACCGCAGCTCTCCTGCACACACACAACCAGAAAGTAAGACTAGAATATAGCGGAGGTAAGAAGGTCACATCCCAGGTCTAAAGGCTCAAACATGGCCGACCGGGGAGATAATCATAAAGGGTCATAAAAGCCTGGAAAGGGTAAATGGAGGTGTATGGAAACCATCAACAAGAAGGATGGCTGATTCTGAAGGCTCATGGTGGACAGGCGAAAATTGTCCAAACTCCCCAATCTCGGTCAACAATGTGTGTCTGGAGGGTCCGGACGTCAGATGTCGTCGGGGGGAAGAGTTCATTGTGCTCCATTCTTTGTTCTGACAGTAGATAAATATCTGCCGGAGGGACAAAGGGGTCTAAGGGTGCAGAGGGGTCTGCAGGGGACAAAGGGGTCTAAGGGTGCAGAGGGGTCTGCAGGGGACAAAGGGGGGGTCTAAGCGTGCAGAGTGGTCTGCAGGGGATAAAGGGGTCTAAGAGTGCAGAGGGGTCTGCAGAGGACAAAGGGGTCTAAGGGTGCAGAGGGGTCTGCAGGAGATAAAGGGGTCTAAGGGTGCAGAGGGGTCTGCAGGGGACAAAGGGGTCTAAGGGTGCAGAGGGGTCTGCAGGGTGCAGAGGGGTCTGCAGAGGACAAAGGGGGTCTAAGGGTGCAGAGGGGTCTGCAGGGGACAAAAGGGTCTAAGGGTGAAGAGTAGTGATGAGCGAGTGTACTCGTTGCTCGGGTTTTCCAGAGCACGCTCGGGTGATCTCCGTGTATTTGTTAGTGTTCGGAGATTTAGTTTTCATCCCTGCAGCTGAATGATTTACAGCTACTACCCAGCCTGAGTACATGTGGGGGTTGCCTGATTGCTAGGGAATCCCCACATGTATCCCCACCTCACTAACACACCCCTCCCCCTGTCTGACCACAACCTACTGACATTCTCCTCCCTCTCCTCTCCTAGTGTGCAACCCCCACTCCACAAACTCACTCACCCTCGCAGAAATCTCAAACATCTCAACTTACAATCACTCTCTGAGTCCCTTCTCTGTTGTGAATTCTGTGGCTGAATTCACTCCTGTGGTCACAAGTGGTACTGCAGCTTCTGAGCTTCCTTCCTCAGGTGTTCTGGTGAGCTCATTAGCTGCTTCGTTACTTAACTCCACCTGATGTTGCTATCCTTGCTCCTAGTCAATGTTCCAGTGTTGGATCTGAGCTTCTCCTGATTGTTCCTGTGACCTGCTGCTCTGTATAGCTAAGTGCTTTTTTGCTATTTTGTTGCCTTTTTTCTGTCCAGCTTGTCTTTTGTTTTGCTGGAAGCTCTGAGACGCAAAGGGTGTACCGCCGTGCCGTTAGTCCGGCACGGTGGGTCTTTTTTGCCCCCTTTGCGTGGGTTTCGCTTTAGGGTTTTTTGTAGACTGCAAAGTTCGCTTTACTGTCCTCGCTCTGTCTAAGAATATCGGGCCCCACTTTTCTGAATCTATTTCATCCCTACGTTTTGTCTTTTCATCTTACTCACAGTCATTATATGTGGGGGGCTGCCTTTTCCTTTGGGGTATTTCTCTGGGGGCAAGTCAGGCCTATTTTTCTATCTTCAGGCTAGCTAGTTTCTTAGGCTGTGCCGAGTTGCATAGGTAGTGGTTAGGCGCAATCCACAGCCACTTTTAGTTGTGTTTAGGATAGGATCAGGTGTGCAGTCTACAGAGTTTCCACGTCTCAGAGCTCGTTCTTTTGTTTTTGGGTATTTGTCAGATCACTGTGTGCGCTCTGATCGCTAGGCACACTGTGTCTCTGGATTGCCTTCATTACACCTTTCATTAGCAGACATAACACTTCTCCCTCTCACAGACATAGCTTCCCTTCATGACACAGATGCTGCTGCCACTTTTTATAACACCACAATAACAACAACACTCGATTCGGCCGCCCCACTCATGCATAGTAAAACTCGTACAATTAACAGGCAGCCCTGGCTGACCAGCCTGACCAAAGAATTGAGACGGGCTTCCAGGATTGCTGAGCGGAGATGGAAGCGATCCCACTCTGCCGACCACTTCACTGCATACAAGCAGTCCCTCGCCAGCTTCAAGTCTGCGCTCACTGCCGCAAAACAAACTTACTTCTCATCCCTCATATCCTCCCTGTCCCACAACCCTAAACAGCTTTTCAACACTTTCAATTCTCTACTCCGTCCCCCCGCACCTCCTCCCTCCCCCCTCATTTCTGCTGATGACTTCGCCTCTTTCTTTAAACAGAAGATCGATACGATCAGAGAAAGCTTTGGCCCACAGCGCCCACTGCCCCTCTTAGCTGCTCAACCCTGCTCCTCCAAAACCAGCTTCTCCACCATGACAGAAGATCAGCTCTCCACCCTCCTGTCAAGATCACACCTCACCACCTGCACGCTTGACCCGCTCCCATCCCACCTCATCCCTAACCTTTCCACGGTCTTCATCCCAACCCTAACGCACCTCTTCAACCGCTCACTCACAACAGGTGTCTTTCCCTCATCCTTCAAGCATGCCAAGATCACACCCATCCTCAAAAAGCCCTCCCTCGACCCATCCTCTGTGTCTAGCTATCGCCCAATATCTCTTCTCCCTTATGCCTCCAAATTGCTGGAGCAACACGTCCATCTTGAACTGTCCTCCCACTTCTCCTCCTGCTCCCTCTTTGATCGGCTACAATCAGGCTTCCGTTCCCATCACTCAACTGAAACTGCCCTAACTAAAGTCACCAATGACCTACTAACTGCCAGGAGCAAGCGACACTACTCTGTCCTCCTTCTCCTGGACCTGTCTTCTGCCTTTGACACTGTAGACCACTCCCTTTTGCTACAAATCCTCTCATCTCTTAGCATCACAGACTTGGCCCTTTCCTGGATCTCGTCATATCTGACAGACCGAACATTCAGTGTCTCCCTCCCCCACACCACCTCCTCATTTCGCCCCTTGTCAGTCGGTGTTCCTCAAGGCTCTGTTCTAGGCCCCCTACTCTTCTCCATCTACACTTTCGGCCTGGGACAGCTCATAGAATCCCACGGTATGCAGTACCATCTCTACGCTGACGACACGCAGATCTACCTCTCCGGACCTGACCTCTCCTCCTTGCTTACCAAAATCCCGCACTGTCTGTCTGCCATTTCAGCCTTCTTTTCTGCTCGCTTTCTACAACTGAACATGGACAAAACAGAATTCATCATCTTTCCCCATCTCACTCTACCCCTCCACCAGACCTATCCATCAATGTCAATGGCTGCTCACTATCCCCAGTCCCACACGCCCGGTGCCTCGGGGTGATCCTCGACTCTGCCCTCTCTTTCAAGCCACATATCCAAGCCCTTGCCTCCTCCTGTCGTCTCAAACTCAAAAATATTTCCCGGATCCGTGCTTTCCTTGACCGCAACACTGCAAAAACGCTAGTGCATGCCCTTATCATCTCCCGCCTCGACTACTGCAACCTCCTACTCTCTGGACTCCCCTCTAGCACTCTGGCACCACTCCAATCCATCCTACACTCTGCTGCCCGACTAATCCACCTGTCCCCCCGCTATTCCCCAGCCTCTCCCCTGTGTCAAGCCCTTCACTGGCTTCCTATCGCCCAGAGACTCCAGTTCAAAACCCTCACACTGACATACAAAGCCATCCACAACCTGTCTCCTCCATACATCTGTGACATGGTCTCCCGGTACCTACCTACACGCGACCTCCGATCCTCCCAAGACCTCCTTCTCTACTCCCCTCTCATCTCTTCTTCCCATAACCGCATCCAAGACTTCTCCCGTGCTTCCCCCATACTCTGGAACTCTCTACCCCAACACATCAGACTTGCGCCTACCATAGAAACCTTCAAAAAGAACCTGAAGACTCATCTCTTCCAACAAGCCTACAGCCTGCAGTGATCCTCAACCTACTGAACAGCCGCACAGCCAGCTCTTCCCTCTCCTAGTGTATCCTCACCCACCCCCTGCAGACTGTGAGCCCTCGCGGGCAGGGTCCTCCCTCCTCATGTACTCGTGTGCCTTGTTATCTGCTCATGTTTAATGTATTTGTCTATATTTGCCCCGTATTCACATGTAAAGCGCCATGGAATAAATGGCGCTATAAAAATGTATAATAATAATAAATAATAATAATGTATTCAGTTCAGTCTGTAAATCATGCAGCTGAGGCAACGAAAACTAAATCTCTGAGCAGTCACAAATACTCAGAGACCACCCGAGCGTGCTCTGGAAAACCTGAGCAACGAGTATACTCGCTCATCAATAGTGAAGAGGGGTCTGCAGAGGACAAAGAGGTCTAAGGGTGCAGAGGGGTCTGCAGAGGACAAAGAGGTCTAAGGGTGCAGAGGGGTCTGCAGGGGACAAAGGGGTCTAAGGGTGCAGAGGGGTCTGCAGGGGACAAAGGGGTCTAAGGGTGCAGAGGGGTCTGCAGAGGACAAAGGGGGTCTAAGGGTGCAGAGGGGTCTGCAGGGGACAAAGGGGTCTAAGGGTGCAGAGGGGTCTGCAGAGGACAAAGGGGGTCTAAGGGTGCAGAGGGGTCTGCAGAGGACAAAGAGGTCTAAGGGTGCAGAGGGGTCTGCAGGGGACAAAGGGGACAAAGGGGTCTAAGGGTGCAGAGGGGTCTGCAGAGGACAAAGGGGGTCTAAGGGTGCAGAGGGGTCTGCAGAGGACAAAGAGGTCTAAGGGTGCAGAGGGGTCTGCAGGGGACAAAGGGGTCTAAGGGTGCAGAGGGGTCTGCAGGGGACAAAGAGGTCTAAGGGTGCAGAGGGGTCTGCAGGGGACAAAGGGGTCTAAGGGTGCAGAGGGGTCTGCAGAGGACAAAGGGGGTCTAAGGGTGCAGAGGGGTCTGCAGGGGACAAAGGAGTCTAAGGCTAGGTTCACATTGCGTTAAGTGCAGTCCGTTCAGCACATACGCTAACGGACTGCGTTAACGCAAGTGCCGAAAAAGATCGCGTTTATGCGATCGCGCTAGCGCAGATGCTCTATCTGTGCTAGCGGTGACTGACCCAAAAACGCTGCAGACTGCGTCCGAGGGTCCGTCACAGAATGACGGAACATCGCTAACACATGCCGATTATGACATGCGTTAGCGATGCGCTACATAATGGTAGTCGATGGCTGCGCTAACGCATCTGTTACATAGCGTTAGTGCCGCTATGTAAAGGATGCCGTCAGCGGACCGCACTTAACGCAATGTGAACCCAGCCTAAGGATGCAGAAGGGTCTGCAAAGGACAAAGGGGTCTGAGGGTGAAGAGGTGTCTGCAGGGGCATCTAGGGGCACGCAGGGGCGCCTAGGGGCACGCAGGGGCATCTAGGGGCACGCAGGGGCATCTAGGGGCACGCAGGGGAGTCTAGGGGCACGCAGGGGCGTCTAGGGGCACGCAGGGGAGTCTAGGGGCACGCAGGGGCGTCTAGGGGCACGCAGGGGCGTCTAGGGGCACGCAGGGGCGTCTAGGGGCACGCAGGGGCGTCTAGGGGCACGCAGGGGCGTCTAGGGGCACGCAGGGGAGTCTAGGGGCACGCAGGGGAGACTATTGTCTACGGACCCTTCTAACAAGTGAGGATTGTTGGAGGTGGAGAAGCCCTTTAAGTAGGCTGAGACTCACCAGCGCCCCAGGCAGAGATGCCACTTCATTCCACGCATCGGTCTTTGGATTGTAACTGAAGATTTTGCTCAGCAGACCACCGACAACATAGATGAGACCATCCAGCTCTACGCCGTTAATGCATCTCTGAGAGAAAGGCGCCGACGTCTTATACGTCCATGTGTCCGTTTCCGGATCGTAGCACTGCACCTGGAAAGGGTTAATGAAGATTTACAAATTATGGGTCTATTAGGGTCCATCACAGTACGGGGGTCCTGCTACTCTGAAAAGCTGCATGGCCTATGCTGTAGTTTCCTCCGGGTCAGCTGCATTTATTACAAGTTGGATCTCTAGTTTTTCTGATACACAGCTCCAAATCTTCATACGCAGCATCAATAGTAAAAAGTGAAGCGGTGTTTAAATCCCGCTTGCCTTGTCTTGCTAAAGGGGTGTAAATATATTGGAAACTGCCCCATGTAACTCCAAATCCTCTGCTTCCTATTACGTAGTACAGTCTAAAATACTAGATGCAAGCGGCCACCTCTAGGGGGAGCTCTTCTTATATTGATTTATATACTGCCACTAATAAAAAATAATTATACAGTGAGCTCCCTCTAGTGGCAGCTTCGGGAATTTGATGTAACAGTCTTAGCAGAGGACCAGAGTTTGGTGACCCCTTTCCAATAGGATATGCATGATAACCAATGACTAACTCAGCTCTGCTTCAGCTAAAGAACGGCAAAACGACTGCTGTACCTTATCAGTGTTCCCACAATCCTCCACCGCTCCTCCAATAACATACAGCTTGTTCATGCAGGAGACCACAGCGGCCGAGGTCACAGCTTCCAACATGGGAGTCATAGAAGACCAGGAGTTCTTAAATGCGTTGTACCGTTCCACCGACGACAACCTCTTCAGGCCATCAAATCCTCCGACAGAGTAAATCTGTAGAATATAGCCCACCCCCTTTTATAAATTTCTGCAGTATATATTTATACAATGAAAGAGAAAAACTTTGCAACTTTAAAAGCTGAGAATCTTAGCTGGAATTCCCAGGTCTGTCCTGATGGCCCATGGGTCTCTTGATCGCCTCATGCAAAGAGACCCAAGGTCAGGTCAGGAGACCCGCGGTCAGAGCACGGACTGTGCAAATTCAATCTTAGCCCTGATTCATTGTAACAAACCCTGCACCGGGGTGAGGAGGACTAGATCAGGATGAATTTTGGATTTTCAGTAAAATGCATTTTTGTTTTTTTTACCTCTCCCTTAAGAACCGCCATCTTGTGTCTCCAGCGACCTTTATTCAGCGAAGCAACCTTAAGCCAGGAATTTAGCTGAGTACTGAACATCCAGACATCGCTGATGTTAATGTGGCCGCCTGGAGAAGCGAAAGACAAGCGAACGAACAACAGGTGATACAATGTTACAATAGTCTCTGAGGGAAAGACTAGGGTCATCCATATGTATCACAGCTAGAAAAAAAAAAAAGTCCTACAGCGCCACAGATACATCACCTGAGACATAGATATTATTCTTCAGCGTGGTGGCGGCAAACTCCGACTTAGTGTAGCCTGGTATGCTGGGGAGGGTCGTCCATTGACCGCTTTTTGGATGGTAGCACTCGGTATACGGCAGTTTTAGGATTCCTTTTTTATCGCAGCCGCCGATGATAACTATGGCTTCCGACAAGTTCATGAACCTGCAATGAATATAGCCCAGAAAGATCACGATGACATTTATAAATCATCTTCTTAGAAATTAAAGGATGTAAAAAATATTATAAAATCTGAAGAATCTAAGGTGGAACATATTCTGTGTTGTTTCAGGCGCATTTCTTTATTCCTTGTTTCCTTATGTGGTATAAGGGATGGATGTTAATGACCCCAAGAAGACAAACTATGGATTGTATATAAAATCTGCAAATGTCTTACCTTCTCGGTCTCACTCTGAGAGAATTCAGTGGATTTCCCAGGATCAGGTATCTCCGAGCCTCATGAAGTAGAGGGAAACACTCTGGACATTCTTGGATGGTCTTATCCATTTCAACCTTCTCCAAAAAATAAGCTGGATCCATCAAGGGTAACCTCACATGTTCCAGCAGATCCTTCAGAGCTTCCCTTCCTCTGCTTTTATTTTCTTTCACCCACCTCATGACAGCTTCATAGACTGTTTCTTCCTTGCTCACCACAAGGTTGTCACTGGACAAATACTCAGTCAGTTCCTCTTTAGTCAATTCCAGGAACTCCTCATGGCAGGAGACCTCCTCGAAACATTCCAGCATCAGCTTCTTACTTTTCTCCGACAAGGAAATGATGGATAACATGTCTGCAAACTTCATGATGCCCAAACAGTTGGAAGGGTCCAGTTGGCTGTCAAGAAATTTCACGCACTCGTCCCGTAGACTGCAGATGTGAAGAAGATCTGAAGCTTGCAAGATGTCCTCTACATTGTCTTCTTCTATATTAGGGTTCCCTCCGTACATGAAGTCCAGTAGAACATTCATAATTCGAGCCGAGATTTTCTCAATTTTCACAACGCTGAGATTGCTCTCCTTGAGTTTACCACCAAACATGGCCCGGAAATAAGAACTATTGGCAGATAAGACCCCTCGATGACAGGGAAACGTCTGATCTTCTATAAGGAGAACCACGTCAGTGAAAATTCCACTTTGTCTGTAAATGTTTAAGTTCTGCAGTATCTCCTTAGCATGACATGCCCCACTACATGACCTTGTTCGAGCTTTTCTTGTTCTTGGCTCTTGGGTGTATTTTTTGAGACAACAGGAATAGTCTAATTCTTCATCCATGATCTTCTGAACCCTAGATTAGACAACATGAAAATCATTAGAGTCTAGTTTCCTTAGAGGGAAAGTTCACCTTTATATATCACTGAAACATGCCAGAAGATGTCAATGATGGGTCGGGTGGCCTGAGCTCTTACACCCATAGTATGACTCCATCTCTTCCAACTTCTGCACATTAGAGCCCCATTGTGGAATAAATGTTATTTCAAGGAGAGGGTAGAGTTGATATACCAAAGTGTTTGAGAAGCTCCTTAGCCCCTCATACTAAAAACAATTGGTGGTGGATGCAGAGCATAGATCCCTAGAAATAACTTTCGTCTTGAATCTCCTTTTATAGATACAAATATTTGGATGCAATCACGTCATCGTGTTTGATAAGGTGGCAAAACAACCCTGAAAGATCACCACAGTGTCCAAGCAAAGATAGGAATGTTAACCAATTTAAAGTTTTGGTTATACGATACTTTAAAAGTTGGCATTTTTCAACAAGACCAGTTGGACCTTCACCGGTCCGGAGAACAGGGCTCTGAAATGTTGGTGACCACTTAAGTCATTGTCTATGCGACTGACAGAGATAGCTACATGGAGAATCTCCAGCAATCCCTTAAAGCCTGAGCCACAGTTCCATTTTGGCATGGGATTCCTGACCCCCGCTCTTGGGATGGACCCCTATTGACCAGAAAATTGTCACCTACCCTGTGGATAGGCAATGGCTTTCCATGTCTTTGATAACTCTTCATATAGTTATTCCCCTTGCTAGCATATGCCGTCAGATTATCGTTGGTGGAGGTCCGTGCTGTGGGACAATCACTTATCCTAAGAATAAAGGAACTGCAGTTCCGATTTAGCGCTCCATCTTCTATAAACGTTCTCCCAGTCACCGACCAGAAAGGACATCATTCATTTATTTGGGGGGCACGTAGGTGGCCCCAGAGATGACAAAGTCATGTTATATCCCGCTAATATGCTGTCATTTTATCAGATGGATCTAAAGGGTTGTCCATCACCGATCACTTCTTTATCAGGAGGTGAGTGAGGCCAATGACGTCCCGTCTACACATACTTGCACGGTCAGTTGGCATCACGCGTGGTCCTATTCATCCCCAACTGTACATTTACATGGAGCGATATTGGTTCTTATTCACTGCCCCAAAAAGAAGATTCTCCCAAGACATCCAGGAGGAAATCTCCTGGAGGATTTTGGCAAATTTTCGGCGTGCCACCAACACCGGCCTGGACAGAGGCGGGCTGGGCCGGGTGGCAAAAGGCCCTGGACCAAACTCCTGGAATCTCCATCCCATTGTACATTAAAGGTGGATGTTCTAGAGATGTGGTCATCTGCCAAACCTTTGAGAGGTGCCTTGCACATGCCACACTTGCTCAGCTCCCAAACAAATGTTCCAAAAAAGGTTTCCAAGTACAAACGTGATAAAAAAAATAAAAAAAACTGGCAAGGAATTAAAAATCCAAAAATTCTGACCCATAATATATGTAAATAGCGCTGGTCAGAATGTTTGGGATTTATTATTTTAGGCCAGATGTAAACAAATGTAAATATACAGGATACACGTGTCGCAGATCTATGGAGGATGTATGATACAGGGGGTCAGTGATGCGTTCCACGGACACTGACACATGATGACAGCGCCACCGATGATCCGCTGCTCCCACCCTCAATCCCTGCCACGACTGAAAGTGTTAATTACGGCACAACGATTTGGGTCCCATAGTAAGAGAATGTAGCCGCTTCTCCCCAGGCTAACCCCTTCAAGACTGGGACATTTTTTTATTTTTTTTTTTGGCATGTTTATTTATTTTTTCTAGAGCCATAACTTTATTTTTTCACCTTGAGGATTTGTTTTTGCAGGATGAGTTGTAGTTAATGATAAATATTCCTTTCACCATCTAACGTACTAACAACAGGAAAGAATGGCGACAATTTTTTTTTCCCATTACGCCCTTTTTGTTATATTTCCACGAAGCACTTGTTTTTTTTTTTGCACCCCAAGCTGTAGAATTCATTGTTATCATTTTTACATTGTTTTTAGCACATATCATGTTTTGTTTTATTTTTAGTGTATTTTTGAAAAGCAAGGTGACTGGAAAACGTCAATTATCTCGTATAGAAAAAAAATTTCCTCTACAAGGTTTATTGTACAGGTTATTTTTATAGTTGGATAGGTCAAAATTTTACAGACGCAACAATTGAAAAAATATTCATTTTTCATTTCTTTATTTTTGAAACATTATTAACCCTATGATCTATTAATATTTTTAGATAACATTTGTTAATTCATTTTTTTACCTATTTTTTTTAGTCGTTTAGTTATTCTTGAACCTGCGATCATTTGTTCTCTTTTTCTCTAGACTGCACTACTTCAATATTTTAGTAGACTGTTTGCAGGATTATTAGGCAATTTGGGTCGGAATATTTAAGAAAGTCACAGAGCGGTTTTCTCCTCCTCAGGAGAAGATCTCTGTGTGCAGAATGATTGGGCAACCAAATGAAAAACGGAACATTTTCCATCTCAATTGTTTATTTTAATCTGTTACAGTGAGAACATCAATGTACAAAATCCATTTTCAGGAGGTTTGGGAGGTGATTCCGAGTCCATCTTCAACCCAAAAAGGTCCAAAGAGCTCCTCTGTAATAATCGCACCCATAGCACAGGCGTGAGTGGAAGTGGACGTCTGCGCCCGGTACTGATCCAACCAGGGCCCATACATCTGGGTCTTGCTCAGTGGTGGTCGGGCTCAGCCTCCTCACCTCGGCCGTGTCTCTGGGCACTGAACTCCTTGCGCTTCTGGCCTCCAGGTCTGGAATAGGACAGCACTGGAGGATAATGGCTTCCTGGCCGCTTCACATCTGATTCTGCTCATATCTTTGGCAGCTAATCTGTTCTTTTACGTCAACTCGTTTTTTTGCGATCTTGTTGACTAATTTTTTTTTTTAAACTTTTGATGGTTCTGTAATTGTTCCAATATCTGAGCAATTTCTAAGCAATTCACCTATGTAGTTCACCGCAATCTGGACCTTATAGGAGTACCAAGATGGCGGCCACAGGGCCTTTAGTAGGCACCCGGCTGCGATTGCAACATTTTTGCGACATTTATTGTGCTTTGAAAGTGACCTAGAAACTTGATTCTTCTATTTTCTCAGACTTAATAACTTTATTTGCTTTTCCATTCATTGAGCTGAGATCTTTGCATCTTTATGGTTATCACTTTGGGGTCGATACGATATTTTTATCGCTATTGATTGGATTTTTTAATAGAGGTGCAGCGACCGAAAAATGGCAATTCTGGAGTTTCCATTTTTCTCTTTACGGCGTTCACCGATCAGGATAATTATTTTTATGTACAGTGCTCAAACAAATAAAGGGGACACTTAAACAACAGAATATAACTCCAAGTAAATCAGACTGTCCACTTAGGAAGCAACACTGATTGACAATCAATTTCACATGCTGTTGTGCAAATGGAATAGACAACAGATGGAAATTATTGGCAATTATCAAGACACCCTCAATAAAGGAGTGGTTCTGCAGGTGGGGACCACAGACCACATCTCAGTACCAATGCTTTCTGGCTGATGTTTTGGTCACTTTTGAATGTTGGTTGTACTTTCACACTCATGGTGCCATGAGACGGACTCTACAACCCACACAAGTGGCTCAGGTAGTGCAGCTCATCCAGGATGGCACATCAATGCGAGCTGTGGCAAGAAGGTTTGCTGTGTGTCAGTGTAGTGTCCAGAGGCTGGAGGCGCTACCAGGAGACAGGTCAGTACACCAGGAGACGTGGAGGGGGCCGTAGGAGGGCAACAACCCAGCAGCAGGACCGTTACCTCAGCCTTTGTGCAAGAAGGAACAGGAGGAGCACTGCCAGAGCCCTGCAAAATGACCTCCAGCAGGCCACAAATGTGCATGTGTCTGCACAAACGGTTAGAAACCGACTCCATGAGGATGGTCTGAGTGCCTGACGTCCACAGATGGGGGTTGTGCTCACAGCCCAACACCGTGCAGGACGCTTGGCATTTGCCACAGAACACCAGGATTGGCAAATTCGCCACTGGCGCCCTGTGCTCTTCACAGATGAAAGCAGGTTCACACTGAGCACATGTGACAGATGTGACAGAGTCTGGAGACGCCGTGAAGAGCGATCTGCTGCCTGCAACATCCTTCAGCATGACTGGTTTGGCAGTGCGTCAGTAATGGAGTGGGGTGGCATTTCTTTGGAGGGCCGCACAGCCCTCCATGTGCTCACCAGAGGTAGCCTGACTGCCATTAGGTACCGAGATGAGATCCTCAGACCCCTTGTGAGACCATATGCTGGTGCGGTTGGCCCTGGGTTCCTCCTAATGCAGGACAATGCCAGACCTCATGTGGCTGGAGTGTGTCAGCAGTTCCTGCAAGATGAAGGCATTGAAGCTATGGAATGGCCCGCCCGTTCCCCAGACCTGAATCCGATTGAACACATCTGGGACATCATGTCTCGCTCAATCCACCAACGTCACGTTGCACCACAGACTGTCCAGGAGTTGGCGGATGCTTTAGTCCAGGTCTGGGAGGAGATCCCTCAGGAGACCATCCGCCGCCTCATCAGGAGCATGCCCAGACGTTGTAGGGAGGTCATACAGGCACGTGGAGGCCACACACACTACTGAGCATCATTTCCTTGTCTTGAGGCATTTCCACTGAAGTTGGATCAGCCTGTAACTTCATTTTCCACTTTGATTTTGAGCAACATTCCAACTCCAGACCTCCGTGGGATATTAGTTGTGATTACGTTGATCATTTTTAGGTTTTTGTTGTTTTCAACACATTCCACTATGTAATGAATAAAGATTTACAACTGGAATATTTCATTCAGAGATATCTAGGATGTGGGACTTTAGTGTTCGCTCTATGTTTTTGAGCAGTGTATTAATAGATTTGACAATTACGGATGTGGCGATATCAAATATATATTACATTTTAATTTTTAAACTAAGAAAAGGAAGTTTTATATTTGTTTGTATTTTTGAAAACATTGGTTTTTTTTTGTTCCTTTTTTTACTTCCCCTTAGGGGGACTTGAACCTGTGACTGTCTGATCTCTTGTCCTGTGTACTGGAATAGCGCAGTATTGCGGAATACAACATTTTATGTAGTCGCTACAATAAATTCCCCCCCTCATCCTCCGCACAGCGGGGGCCATTTATTATTGTTTCTGCTCCAAAATATTTGTGCCACTTCATTGTCCTAAATATCTACCGCAAATTTCTCCGTGTTTTACACCATTTGTTGCCCCATTTTTGGCACCTACACCAAAACTTAAAACTTTTTAATGTGACGTACAATAAATGTATTATTTCAATTCTTCATAAAAATCTCATCTTCTAGAAAGATCTTAAACATTTTGCACAAATACTCCTTGTACCAAACTCTAATTTTTTACTTTTTTTTTTGTGCTAAGTAACTGGTCTAACAGAAACCATCAAAGCCCCTCCATGGATTTATGGGCTTCAATTCACTATAAACAGCGTGCCATTTTTTTAGTATTTATGTTAATACTAATTAATCTATATTTTTATCATTTATTTTTAGAATATATTTTTTTTTATTATTTACCTACCATAGTTTCATTGTATTTCTTTTTATCTCATGTTGTTTTATGTTTACTTATTTCTATATTAATCTCCTAGTGTATCCTCACCCACCCCCTGCAGACTGTGAGCCCTCGCGGGCAGGGTCCTCCCTCCTTATGTACTCGTGTGCCTTGTTATCTGCTCATGTTTAATGTAATTGTCTATATTTGCCGTGTATTCACATGTAAAGCGCCATGGAATAAATGGCGCTATAAAAATGTATAATAATAATAATATTATGTTGGGATGTATTGTTGATTTTTTTTTTTTTTTAAGGTTTGTATTTTTTTTTTAAAGGACTTTCTTTTTATGGACATTATACTTTTTTTTTTTTACACGTTTTTTTTCTTTTGCTTTATTAATTTATTTTTACATTAGAGTCGAATAGGTGAAATAATAATGATTTAAAGGGGTAAGGTAATAAAAAAAAAAAAAAGTGGAGTATCGATGCTCATAATGGGCAAGGACAGCCAACATGGAAGGTTAGAAAATTCAGATTTTTTTAAAACCACTAATTAATTAAAAAAAAAAAAAATACACAAGTTTAGTGTCTCCGTAATCGTATGGACCTGGAGAATCTTGTTACAAGGTTACTTTTTCACAATAAATACGGTAAAAACTAAACAAAGAAAAATCAATGATGAAATTTCGCTTTTTTTTCATCCTTTCCCCATACTGGGATTTTTTCCCCCCATTTTCCAGCACTTTGTGTGGTAAAGTGAATGGCGCCATTCAAAACGACGATATCTCGGTGTAAAAGCGTAAACGAGTTATGACATTGACATTGATTTCCATGTTTCCATGTGTCAGTTTTATTGTGGCGCCATCACACGCTGCAGCGCAGGGGTGTCCTCTTCACGGCGTGCAGATCAGAAGGATCCACAGATGGGACCTGTCCCTGCCACGTCCTCCGTACACATGTGGTTCTAGACACTGGTGGGAACTCGGCCATGGGGGAAGATCTCAGATTATGTAACGAGACGTCGTCTGCAGAAAAAGGGAAATCGCTCTGTCTCCATCAGTGTACGTGGCGACAACACACTGCGCCAGCACCGCACAACGAAGCAGCAGAGCCGAGCGCCACTACAGGAGACCACCGATCCCGGCGACATGTGTACAAGGGCGCCGAGCAGTGTGTATCACAGGGGAGGATTAGATACACGGCTCAGCAGTCAGTATCACACAGGGGAGGATTAGATACACGGCTCAGCAGTCAGTATCACACAGGAGAGGATTAGATACACGGCTCAGCAGACAGCATCACACAGGATGGGATTAGATACACAGCTCAGCACACAGCATCACACAGGATAGGATTAGATACACGGCTCAGCAGACAGTATCACACAGGAGAGGATTAGATACACGGCTCAGCAGACAGTATCACACAGGATGGGATTAGATACACAGCTCAGCAGTCAGTATCACACAGGATAGGATTAGATACACGGCTCAGCAGACAGTATCACACAGGAGAGGATTAGATACACAGGTCAGCAGACAGTATCACACAGGATGGGATTAGATACACGGCTCAGCAGACAGTATCACACAGGATAGGATTAGATACACGGCTCAGCAGACAGTATCACACAGGAGAGGATTAGATACACAGCTCAGCAGTCAGTATCACACAGGATAGGATTAGATACACGGCTCAGCAGACAGTATCACACAGGAGAGGATTAGATACACAGCTCAGCAGTCAGTATCACACAGGATAGGATTAGATACACGGCTCAGCAGACAGTATCACACAGGAGAGGATTAGATACACAGGTCAGCAGACAGTATCACACAGGATGGGATTAGATACACAGCTCAGCAGTCAGTATCACACAGGATAGGATTAGATACACGGCTCAGCAGTCAGTATCACACAAGATAGGATTAGATACACGGCTCAGCAGTCAGTATCACACAGGATGGGATTAGATACACAGCTCAGCAGTCAGTATCACACAGGATAGGATTAGATACACAGCTCAGCAGACAGTATCACACAGGAGAGGATTAGATACACGGCTCAGCAGACAGTATCACACAGGAGAGGATTAGATACACAGCTCAGCAGTCAGTATCACACAGGATAGGATTAGATACACGGCTCAGCAGACAGTATCACACAGGAGAGGATTAGATACACAGGTCAGCAGACAGTATCACACAGGATAGGATTAGATACACAGCTCAGCAGACAGTATCACACAGGATAGGATTAGATACACGGCTCAGCAGACAGTATCACACAGGAGAGGATTAGATACACAGCTCAGCAGTCAGTATCACACAGGATAGGATTAGATACACGGCTCAGCAGACAGTATCACACAGGAGAGGATTAGACAGTATCACACAGGAGAGGATTAGATACACGGCTCAGCAGTCAGTATCACACAGGATAGGATTAGATACACGGCTCAGCAGTCAGTATCACACAGGATAGGATTAGATACACGGCTCAGCAGTCAGTATCACACAGGATAGGATTAGATACACGGCTCAGCAGACAGTAACATATAGGATAGGATTAGATACACGGCTCAGCACACAGCATCACACAGGAGAAGATTAGATACACGGCTCAGCAGTCAGTATCACACAGGATAGGATTAGATACACGGCTCAGCAGTCAGTATCACACAGGAGAGGATTAGATACACAGCTCAGCAGTCAGTATCACACAGGATAGGATTAGATACACGGCTCAGCAGACAGTATCACACAGGAGAGGATTAGATACACAGCTCAGCAGACAGTATCACACAGGAGAGGATTAGATACACAGCTCAGCAGACAGTATCACACAGGAGAGGATTAGATACACGACTCAGCAGTCAGTATCACACAGGATGGGATTAGATACACAGCTCAGCAGTCAGTATCACACAGGATAGGATTAGATACACAGCTCAGCAGTCAGTATCACACAGGATAGGATTAGATACACAGCTCAGCAGACAGTATCACACAGGAGAGGATTAGATACACAGCTCAGCAGACAGTATCACACAGGAGAGGATTAGATACACGACTCAGCAGTCAGTATCACACAGGATGGGATTAGATACACAGCTCAGCAGTCAGTATCACACAGGATAGGATTAGATACACGGCTCAGCAGACAGTATCACACAGGAGAGGATTAAATACACAGCTCAGCAGACAGTATCACACAGGATAGGATTAGATACACAGCTCAGCAGACAGTATCACACAGGAGAGGATTAGATACACAGCTCAGCAGTCAGTATCACACAGGATAGGATTAGATACACGGCTCAGCAGACAGTATCACACAGGAGAGGATTAGATACACAGGTCAGCAGACAGTATCACACAGGATGGGATAAGATACACAGCTCAGCAGTCAGTATCACACAGGATAGGATTAGATACACGGCTCAGCAGTCAGTATCAAACAAGATAGGATTAGATACACGGCTCAGCAGTCAGTATCACACAGGATGGGATTAGATACACAGCTCAGCAGTCAGTATCACACAGGATAGGATTAGATACACAGCTCAGCAGACAGTATCACACAGGAGAGGATTAGATACACAGCTCAGCAGTCAGTATCACACAGGATAGGATTAGATACACGGCTCAGCAGACAGTATCACACAGGAGAGGATTAGATACACAGGTCAGCAGACAGTATCACACAGGAGAGGATTAGATACACGGCTCAGCAGTCAGTATCACACAGGATAGGATTAGATACACGGCTCAGCAGACAGTATCACACAGGAGAGGATTAGATACACAGCTCAGCAGTCAGTATCACACAGGATAGGATTAGATACACGGCTCAGCAGACAGTATCACACAGGAGAGGATTAGACAGTATCACACAGGAGAGGATTAGATACACGGCTCAGCAGTCAGTATCACACAGGATAGGATTAGATACACGGCTCAGCAGTCAGTATCACACAGGATAGGATTAGATACACGGCTCAGCAGTCAGTATCACACAGGATAGGATTAGATACACGGCTCAGCAGTCAGTATCACACAGGATAGGATTAGATACACGGCTCAGCAGTCAGTATCACACAGGATAGGATTAGATACACGGCTCAGCAGTCAGTATCACACAGGATAGGATTAGATACACGGCTCAGCAGACTGTTACACAGGACAGGATTAGATACACAGCTCAGCAGTCAGTATCACACAGGATAGGATTAGATACACAGCTCAGCAGACAGTATCACACAGGAGAGGATTAGATACACGGCTCAGCAGTCAGTATCACACAGGATAGGATTAGATACACGGCTCAGCAGACAGTATCACACAGGAGAGGATTAGATACACAGCTCAGCAGTCAGTATCACACACGATAGGATTAGATACACAGCTCAGCAGACAGTATCTCACAGGAAAGGATTAGATACACGGCTCAGCAGACTGTTACACAGGATAGGATTAGATACACGGCTCAGCAGACAGTATCACACAGGAGAGGATTAGATACACAGCTCAGCAGACAGTATCACACAGGATAGGATTAGATACACAGCTCAGCAGACAGTATCACACAGGATAGGATTAGATACACGGCTCAGCAGACAGTATCACACAGGAGAGGATTAGATACACAGGTCAGCAGACAGTATCACACAGGATGGGATTAGATACACAGCTCAGCAGTCAGTATCACACAGGATAGGATTAGATACACGGCTCAGCAGTCAGTATCACACAAGATAGGATTAGATACACGGCTCAGCAGTCAGTATCACACAGGATGGGATTAGATACACAGCTCAGCAGTCAGTATCACACAGGATAGGATTAGATACACAGCTCAGCAGACAGTATCACACAGGATAGGATTAGATACACGGCTCAGCAGACAGTATCACACAGGAGAGGATTAGATACACAGGTCAGCAGACAGTATCACACAGGAGAGGATTAGATACACGGCTCAGCAGTCAGTATCACACAGGATAGGATTAGATACACGGCTCAGCAGACAGTATCACACAGGAGAGGATTAGATACACAGGTCAGCAGACAGTATCACACAGGAGAGGATTAGATACACGGTTCAGCAGTCAGTATCACACAGGATAGGATTAGATACACGGCTCAGCAGACAGTATCACACAGGAGAGGATTAGATACACAGGTCAGCAGACAGTATCACACAGGAGAGGATTAGATACACGGCTCAGCAGTCAGTATCACACAGGATAGGATTAGATACACGGCTCAGCAGACAGTATCACACAGGAGAGGATTAGATACACAGCTCAGCAGTCAGTATCACACAGGATAGGATTAGATACACGGCTCAGCAGACAGTATCACACAGGAGAGGATTAGACAGTATCACACAGGAGAGGATTAGATACACGGCTCAGCAGTCAGTATCACACAGGATAGGATTAGATACACGGCTCAGCAGTCAGTATCACACAGGATAGGATTAGATACACAGCTCAGCAGACAGTATCACACAGGATAGGATTAGATACACGGCTCAGCAGACAGTATCACACAGGAGAGGATTAGATACACAGGTCAGCAGACAGTATCACACAGGAGAGGATTAGATACACGGCTCAGCAGTCAGTATCACACAGGATAGGATTAGATACACGGCTCAGCAGACAGTATCACACAGGAGAGGATTAGACAGTATCACACAGGAGAGGATTAGATACATGGCTCAGCAGTCAGTATCACACAGGATAGGATTAGATACACGGCTCAGCAGTCAGTATCACACAGGATAGGATTAGATACACGGCTCAGCAGTCAGTATCACACAGGATAGGATTAGATACACGGCTCAGCAGTCAGTATCACACAGGATAGGATTAGATACACGGCTCAGCAGACTGTTACACAGGACAGGATTAGATACACAGCTCAGCAGTCAGTATCACACAGGATAGGATTAGATACACAGCTCAGCAGACAGTATCACACAGGAGAGGATTAGATACACGGCTCAGCAGTCAGTATCACACAGGATAGGATTAGATACACGGCTCAGCAGACAGTATCACACAGGAGAGGATTAGATACACAGCTCAGCAGTCAGTATCACACACGATAGGATTAGATACACAGCTCAGCAGACAGTATCTCACAGGAAAGGATTAGATACACGGCTCAGCAGACTGTTACACAGGATAGGATTAGATACACGGCTCAGCAGACAGCATCACACAGGAGAGGATTAGATACACAGCTCAGCAGACAGTATCACACAGGATAGGATTAGATACACAGCTCAGCAGACAGTATCACACAGGAGAGGATTAGATACACAGCTCAGCAGTCAGTATCACACAGGATAGGATTAGATACACGGCTCAGCAGACAGTATCACACAGGAGAGGATTAGATACACAGGTCAGCAGACAGTATCACACAGGATGGGATTAGATACACAGCTCAGCAGTCAGTATCACACAGGATAGGATTAGATACACGGCTCAGCAGTCAGTATCACACAAGATAGGATTAGATACACGGCTCAGCAGTCAGTATCACACAGGATGGGATTAGATACACAGCTCAGCAGTCAGTATCACACAGGATAGGATTAGATACACAGCTCAGCAGACAGTATCACACAGGAGAGGATTAGATACACGGCTCAGCAGTCAGTATCACACAGGATAGGATTAGATACACGGCTCAGCAGACAGTATCACACAGGAGAGGATTAGATACACAGGTCAGCAGACAGTATCACACAGGAGAGGATTAGATACACGGTTCAGCAGTCAGTATCACACAGGATAGGATTAGATACACGGCTCAGCAGACAGTATCACACAGGAGAGGATTAGATACACAGGTCAGCAGACAGTATCACACAGGAGAGGATTAGATACACGGCTCAGCAGTCAGTATCACACAGGATAGGATTAGATACACGGCTCAGCAGACAGTATCACACAGGAGAGGATTAGATACACAGCTCAGCAGTCAGTATCACACAGGATAGGATTAGATACACGGCTCAGCAGACAGTATCACACAGGAGAGGATTAGACAGTATCACACAGGAGAGGATTAGATACACGGCTCAGCAGTCAGTATCACACAGGATAGGATTAGATACACGGCTCAGCAGTCAGTATCACACAGGATAGGATTAGATACACAGCTCAGCAGACAGTATCACACAGGATAGGATTAGATACACGGCTCAGCAGACAGTATCACACAGGAGAGGATTAGATACACAGGTCAGCAGACAGTATCACACAGGAGAGGATTAGATACACGGCTCAGCAGTCAGTATCACACAGGATAGGATTAGATACACGGCTCAGCAGACAGTATCACACAGGAGAGGATTAGACAGTATCACACAGGAGAGGATTAGATACATGGCTCAGCAGTCAGTATCACACAGGATAGGATTAGATACACGGCTCAGCAGTCAGTATCACACAGGATAGGATTAGATACACGGCTCAGCAGTCAGTATCACACAGGATAGGATTAGATACACGGCTCAGCAGTCAGTATCACACAGGATAGGATTAGATACACGGCTCAGCAGTCAGTATCACACAGGATAGGATTAGATACACGGCTCAGCAGACAGTATCACACACGATAGGATTAGATACACAGCTCAGCAGCCAGTAACACACAGGATAGGATTAGATACACGGCTCAGCAGACAGTATCGCACAGGATAGGATTAGATACACGGCTCAGCAGACTGTTACACAGGACAGGATTAGATACACAGCTCAGCAGTCAGTATCACACAGGATAGGATTAGATACACAGCTCAGCAGACAGTATCACACAGGAGAGGATTAGATACACGGCTCAGCAGTCAGTATCACACAGGATAGGATTAGATACACGGCTCAGCAGACAGTATCACACAGGAGAGGATTAGATACACGGCTCAGCAGTCAGTATCACACACGATAGGATTAGATACACAGCTCAGCAGACAGTATCTCACAGGAAAGGATTAGATACACGGCTCAGCAGACTGTTACACAGGATAGGATTAGATACACGGCTCAGCAGACTGTTACACAGGATAGGATTAGATACACAGCTCAGCAGACAGTATCACACAGGAGAGGATTAGATACACGGCTCAGCAGTCAGTATCACACAGGATAGGATTAGATACACGGCTCAGCAGACAGTATCACACAGGATGGGATTAGATACACAGCTCAGCAGTCAGTATCACACAGGATAGGATTAGATACACAGCTCAGCAGACAGTATCACACAGGAGAGGATTAGATACACGGCTCAGGAGACAGTATCACACAGGAGAGGCTTAGACAGTATCACACAGGAGAGGATTAGATACACGGCTCAGCAGTCAGTATCACACAGGAAAGGATTAGATACACGGCTCAGCAGTCAGTATCACACAGGATAGGATTAGATACACGGCTCAGCAGTCAGTATCACACAGGATAGGATTAGATACACGGCTCAGCAGACAGTATCACACACGATAGGATTAGATACACAGCTCAGCAGCCAGTAACACACAGGATAGGATTAGATACACGGCTCAGCAGACAGTATCGCACAGGATAGGATTAGATACACGGCTCAGCAGACTGTTACACAGGACAGGATTAGATACACAGCTCAGCAGTCAGTATCACACAGGATAGGATTAGATACACAGCTCAGCAGACAGTATCACACAGGATAGGATTAGATACACGGCTCAGCAGTCAGTATCACACAGGATAGGATTAGATACACAGCTCAGCAGACAGTATCACACAGGAGAGGATTAGATACACAGCTCAGCAGTCAGTATCACACAGGATAGGATTAGATACACGGCTCAGCAGACAGTATCACACAGGAGAGGATTAGATACACAGGTCAGCAGACAGTATCACACAGGAGAGGATTAGATACACGGCTCAGCAGTCAGTATCACACAGGATAGGATTAGATACACGGCTCAGCAGACAGTATCACACAGGAGAGGATTAGATACACAGCTCAGCAGTCAGTATCACACAGGATAGGATTAGATACACGGCTCAGCAGACAGTATCACACAGGAGAGGATTAGACAGTATCACACAGGAGAGGATTAGATACACGGCTCAGCAGTCAGTATCACACAGGATAGGATTAGATACACGGCTCAGCAGTCAGTATCACACAGGATAGGATTAGATACACGGCTCAGCAGTCAGTATCACACAGGATAGGATTAGATACACGGCTCAGCAGTCAGTATCACACAGGATAGGATTAGATACACGGCTCAGCAGACAGTATCACACACGATAGGATTAGATACACAGCTCAGCAGCCAGTAACACACAGGATAGGATTAGATACACAGCTCAGCAGTCAGTATCACACAGGATAGGATTAGATACAAGGCTCAGCAGACAGTATCACACAGGAGAGGATTAGATACACGGCTCAGCAGACAGTATCACACAGGAGAGGATTAGATACACGGCTCAGCAGTCAGTATCACACACGATAGGATTAGATACACAGCTCAGCAGACAGTATCTCACAGGAAAGGATTAGATACACGGCTCAGCAGTCAGTATCACACAGGATAGGATTAGATACACGGCTCAGCAGACAGTATCACACAGGAGAGGATTAGATACACGGCTCAGCAGTCAGTATCACACACGATAGGATTAGATACACGGCTCAGCAGACAGTATCACACAGGAGAGGATTAGATACACGGCTCAGCAGTCAGTATCACACAGGATAGGATTAGATACACGGCTCAGCAGTCAGTATCACACAGGAGAGGATTAGATACACGGCTCAGCAGACAGTATCACACAGGATAGGATTAGATACACGGCTCAGCAGACAGTATCACACAGGATAGGATTAGATACACGGCTCAGCAGACAGTATCACACAGGATAGGATTAGATACACGGCTCAGCAGTCAGTATCACACAGGAGAGGATTAGATACACGGCTCAGCAGACAGTATCACACAGGATGGGATTAGATACACGGCTCAGCAGACAGTATCACACAGGAGAGGATTAGATACACGGCTCAGCAGACAGTATCACACAGGAGAGGATTAGATACACAGCTCAGCAGACAGTAACATATAGGATAGGATTAGATACACGGCTCAGCAGTCAGTATCACACAGGAGAGGATTAGATACACGGCTCAGCAGACAGTATCACACAGGATAGGATTAGATACACAGCTCAGCAGACAGTATCACACAGGATAGGATTAGATACACAGCTCAGCAGTCAGTATCACACAGGAGAGGATTAGATACACGGCTCAGGAGACAGTATCACACAGGATAGGATTAGATACACAGCTCAGCAGACAGTATCACACAGGATAGGATTAGATACACAGCTCAGCAGTCAGTATCACACAGGAGAGGATTAGATACACGGCTCAGGAGACAGTATCACACAGGATAGGATTAGATACACAGCTCAGCAGACAGTATCACACAGGATAGGATTAGATACACAGCTCAGCAGTCAGTATCACACAGGAGAGGATTAGATACACGGCTCAGGAGACAGTATCACACAGGATAGGATTAGATACACAGCTCAGCAGACAGTATCACACAGGATAGGATTAGATACACAGCTCAGCAGTCAGTATCACACAGGAGAGGATTAGATACACAGCTCAGCAGACAGTATCACACAGGATAGGATTAGATACACAGCTCAGCAGACAGTATCACACAGGATAGGATTAGATACACAGCTCAGCAGTCAGTATCACACAGGATAGGATTAGATACACAGCTCAGCAGTCAGTATCACACAGGATAGAATTAGATACACGGCTCAGCAGACAGTATCACTCAGGATAGGATTAGATACACGGCTCAGCAGACAGTATCACACAAAATAGGATTAGATACACAGCTCAGCAGACAGTAAAATATAGGATAGGATTAGATACACGGCTCAGCACACAGCATCACACAGGAGAAGATTAGATACACGGCTCAGGAGACAGTATCACACAGGATAGGATTAGATACACAGCTCAGCAGACAGTATCACACAGGATGGGATTAGATACACGGCTCAGCAGACAGTATCACACAGGATAGGATTAGATACACAGCTCAGCAGCCAGTATCACACAGGATAGGATTAGATACACAGCTCAGCAGCCAGTATCACACAGGATAGGATTAGATACACAGCTCAGCAGCCAGTATCACACAGGATAGGATTAGATACACAGCTCAGCAGCCAGTATCACACAGGATAGGATTAGATACACAGCTCAGCAGCCAGTATAACACAGGATAGGATTAGATACACAGCTCAGCAGCCAGTATCACACAGGATAGGATTAGATACACAGCTCAGCAGCCAGTATCACACAGGATAGGATTAGATACACGGCTCAGCAGACAGTATCACACAGGATAGGATTAGATACACGGCTCAGCAGACAGTATCACACAGGATAGGATTAGATACACGGCTCAGCAGACAGTATCACACAGGATAGGATTAGATACACGGCTCAGCAGACAGTATCACACAGGATAGGATTAGATACACGGCTCAGCAGCCAGTATCACACAGGATAGGATTAGATACACGGCTCAGCAGTCAGTATCACACAGGATAGGATTAGATACACGGCTCAGCAGACAGTATCACACAGGATAGGATTAGATACACGGCTCAGCAGTCAGTATCACACAGGATAGGATTAGATACACGGCTCAGCAGCCAGTATCACACAGGATAGGATTAGATACACGGCTCAGCAGTCAGTATCACACAGGATAGGATTAGATACACGGCTCAGCAGTCAGTATCACACAGGATAGGATTAGATACACGGCTCAGCAGTCAGTATCACACAGGATAGGATTAGATACACGGCTCAGCAGCCAGTATCACACAGGATAGGATTAGATACACGGCTCAGCAGTCAGTATCACACAGGATAGGATTAGATACACGGCTCAGCAGACAGTATCACACAGGATAGGATTAGATACACGGCTCAGCAGTCAGTATCACACAGGATAGGATTAGATACACGGCTCAGCAGCCAGTATCACACAGGATAGGATTAGATACACGGCTCAGCAGTCAGTATCACACAGGATAGGATTAGATACACGGCTCAGCAGACAGTATCACACAGGATAGGATTAGATACACGGCTCAGCAGCCAGTATCACACAGGATAGGATTAGATACACGGCTCAGCAGTCAGTATCACACAGGATAGGATTAGATACACGGCTCAGCAGACAGTATCACACAGGATAGGATTAGATACACGGCTCAGCAGTCAGTATCACACAGGATAGGATTAGATACACGGCTCAGCAGCCAGTATCACACAGGATAGGATTAGATACACGGCTCAGCAGTCAGTATCACACAGGATAGGATTAGATACACGGCTCAGCAGACAGTATCACACAGGATAGGATTAGATACACGGCTCAGCAGTCAGTATCACACAGGATAGGATTAGATACACGGCTCAGCAGCCAGTATCACACAGGATAGGATTAGATACACAGCTCAGCAGACAGTATCACACAGGAGAGGATTGTGCTGGACATCTTCTCCCCTTATATACTGTACTAGATGGTGGCCCGATTTTAACGCATCGGGTATTCTAGAATATGCATGTCCCCGTAGTATGTTGCCCAGTCCACGTAGTATATTGTCCAGCCATGTAGTATATTGCCCAGCCACGTAGTATATTGCCCAGCCACGTAGTATATTGCCCAGCCACGTAGTATATAGCCCAGCCACGTAGTATATTGCCCAGCCACGTAGTATATTGCCCAGCCACGTAGTATATTGCCCAGTCACGTAGTATATTGCCCAGTCACGTAGTATATTGCCCAGCGACGTAGTATATTGCCCAGTCACGTAGTATATAGCCCAGTCACGTAGTATATTGCCCAACCACGTAGTATATTGTCCAGCCCCGTAGTATATTGCCCAGCCACGTAGTATATTGCCCAGCCACGTAGTATATTGCCCAGCGACGTAGTATATTGCCCAGCCACGTAGTATATTGCCCGGCCACGTAGTATATTGCCCGGCCACGTAGTATATTGCCCGGCCACGTAGTATATTGCCCGGCCACGTAGTATATTGCCCGGCCACGTAGTATATTGCCCGGCCACGTAGTATATTGCCCGGCCACGTAGTATATTGCCCGGCCACGTAGTATATTGCCCAGCCACGTAATATATTGCCCAGCCACGTAGTATATTGCCCAGTCACGTAGGTATATAACACAGCCCACGCAGTATTTAGAAGTCAGCACCATGTCCCTGTTAAAAAAAATAATTAAAATAAAAAATAGTTCTATACTCACCCCTGGGATCCAGTGGAGCTGTGTCATGCGGCCGTCATCTTCTGTTGCCAGGATGCATTGCGAAATTACCCAGATGACTTAGCGGTCTCGTGAGACCGCTAAGTCTTCTGGGTAATTTCGCAATGCATCCTGGGAACGGAAGATGGCGGCCGGCGTGAGCGCATCGTCTGATGACGGAAGGTGAGAATAGCAAGTTTTTTATTTTTATTATTTTTAACATTAGATCTTTTTACTATTGATGCTGCATAAGCAGCATCAATAGTAAAAACTTGGTCACACAGGGTTAATAGGAGCGGATACGGAGTGAGTTACCCGCGGCATAACGCGGTCCGTTACCGCTGGCATTAACCCTGTGTGAGCGGTGACCGGAGGGGAGTATGGAGCGGGTGCCGGGCACTGACTGCAGGGGAGTAGGGAGGGACTAATCGGACTGTGGCCGTTGCTGATTGGCGCAGGATTTAAATCCCGTGCCAATGTCACTGATTGGTCGCGCGGTGCATTGTGATCTCGCGAGATGATGACGTAGTGGTCTCGTGAGATGGCAATGCAAGGAGCCGTCACCGGAGCGTCGCGAAGAGCGGGAAAGGCCTGGGCTGGATCCAGAGGGTGAGTATATAATGATTTTTTTTTTTATTATTATTATTTTTAACATTAGATCTTTTTACTATTGATGCTGCAAGAGCAGCATCAATAGTAAAATGTTGGACACACAGGGTTAATAGCAGCTTTAATGGAGTGCGTTACACCGCGGCATAACGCGGTCCGTTACCGCTGCCATTAACCCTGTGTGAGCGCTGACCGGAGGGGAGCACGGAGCGGGCACTGACTGCGGGGAGGAAGGAGCGGCCATTTTTCTGCCGGACTGCGCCCGTTGCTCATTGGTTGTGGCTCTTTTGCTGCGACCAATCAGCGACTTGGGATTTCCGTGACAGACAGAAAGACGTAAGTGACCCTTAGACAATTATATAGTAGGATACAGTACACACATTATACACACACAGATTATATATATATATATATATATATATATATATATATATACACACACAGTACACAAATTATACACAGACAGTATATACACAGATATATATACATACAGGACACACATTATACACAGATTATATATATATATACACACAGTACACACATTATATATATATATATATATATACACACACAGTACACACATTATATATATATATATACACACACACAGTACACAAATTATACACAGACAGTATATACACAGAGATATATACATACAGGACACACATTATACACAGATTATATATATATATACACACAGTACACACATTATATATATATATACACACACAGTACACAAATTATACACAGACAGTATATACACAGAGATATATACATACAGGACACACATTATACACAGATTATATATATATATACACACAGTACACACATTATATATATATATACACACACAGTACACAAATTATACACAGACAGTATATACACAGATATATATATACATACAGGACACACATTATACACAGATTATATATATATACACACACAGGTGTAATGTGAGGCTTTGCCTGTTGTTGTGATGTCTCCATCATCTGCTCCTTCTGCAGACACAAAGACACAATGGTGCTACCTGCGGGGGGCGTCCTGGGGGGGCTCAGTCCCGGGCATGGTCCCCGCGGTCTCCTCCTGCCGGGTGCGCCCTCGTCTTCCTGCGCCTTTCCTGCTATTAGCACGGACCGGGCAGGAGCCGAGACTGCAGCCTGTTCCTCCCGCTCATCCGGTGCCGGGTGCGATGCTCTGCAGCCGGTCCCAGCTGTGCGCGGAGGGGGCGGAGCCTGCGGCATACAAAGGAGGGGAGAGGGCGGGGCCTGAAGGACACTGATCACAGCGGCGAGCAGAGAGAGCAGCGCACGGCGAGGCGACCGGCTGTAATCTGCTGTTCTCTGTTATCAGCCATTCCCCTGTCATGTCGTCAGTCTATTTCTCTCTATCAGCCATTCCACGTAGTATATTGCCCAGTCACTTAGTATTTTGTCCAGTCACGTAGTATATTGTCCAGTGACGTAGTATATTGTCCAGCCACGTAGTATATTGCCCAGCCACGTAGTATATTGCCCAGCCACGTAGTATATTGCCCAGCCACGTAGTATATTGTCCAGTCACGTAGTATATTGCCCAGCCACGTAGTATATGGGCCAGCCACGTAGTATATTGCCCAGCCACGTAGTATATTGCCCAGCCACGTAGTATATTGCCCAGCCACGTAGTATATTGTCCAGTCACATAGTATATTGCCCAGTCACGTAGTATATTGCCCAGTCACGTAGTATATTGTCCAGTCACGTAGTATATTGCCCAGTCACGTAGTATATTGTCCAGTCACGTAGTATATTGTCCAGTCACGTAGTATATTGCCCAGCCACGTAGTATATTGCCCAGCCACGTAGTATATGGGCCAGCCACGTAGTATATTGCCCAGCCACGTAGTATATTGCCCAGCCACGTAGTATATTGCCCAGTCACGTAGTATATTGCCCAGCCACGTAGTATATTGCCCAGTCACGTAGTATATTGCCCAGCCACGTAGTATATTGCCCAGCCACGTAGTATATTGTCCAGCCACGTAGTATATTGTCCAGTCACGTAGTATATTGCCCAGCTACGTAGTATATTGCCCAGCCACGTAGTATATGGGCCAGCCACGTAGTATATTGCCCAGCCACGTAGTATATTGCCCAGCCACGTAGTATATGGGCCAGCCACGTAGTATATTGCCCAGCCACGTAGTATATTGCCCAGCCACGTAGTATATTGCCCAGCCACGTAGTATATTGTCCAGCCACGTAGTATATTGCCCAGTCACGTAGTATATTGCCCAGCCACGTAGTATATTGTCCAGCCACGTAGTATATGGGCCAGCCACGTAGTATATTGCCCAGCCACGTAGTATATTGCCCAGCCACGTAGTATATTGTCCAGTCACATAGTATATTGCCCAGCCACGTAGTATATGGGCCAGCCACGTAGTATATTGCCCAGCCACGTAGTATATTGCCCAGCCACGTAGTATATTGTCCAGTCACATAGTATATTGCCCAGTCACGTAGTATATTGCCCAGTCACGTAGTATATTGTCCAGTCACGTAGTATATTGCCCAGTCACGTAGTATATTGTCCAGTCACGTAGTATATTGTCCAGTCACGTAGTATATTGCCCAGCCACGTAGTATATTGCCCAGCCACGTAGTATATGGGCCAGCCACGTAGTATATTGCCCAGCCACGTAGTATATTGCCCAGCCACGTAGTATATTGCCCAGCCACGTAGTATATTGCCCAGCCACGTAGTATATTGCCCAGCCACGTAGTATATTGTCCAGCCACGTAGTATATTGCCCAGCCACGTAGTATATTGCCCAGCCACGTAGTATATTGCCCAGCCACGTAGTATATTGTCCAGTCACGTAGTATATTGCCCAGCCACGTAGTATATGGGCCAGCCACGTAGTATATTGCCCAGCCACGTAGTATATTGCCCAGCCACGTAGTATATTGTCCAGTCACATAGTATATTGCCCAGTCACGTAGTATATTGCCCAGTCACGTAGTATATTGTCCAGTCACGTAGTATATTGCCCAGTCACGTAGTATATTGTCCAGTCACGTAGTATATTGTCCAGTCACGTAGTATATTGCCCAGCCACGTAGTATATTGCCCAGCCACGTAGTATATGGGCCAGCCACGTAGTATATTGCCCAGCCACGTAGTATATTGCCCAGCCACGTAGTATATTGCCCAGTCACGTAGTATATTGCCCAGCCACGTAGTATATTGCCCAGTCACGTAGTATATTGCCCAGCCACGTAGTATATTGCCCAGCCACGTAGTATATTGTCCAGCCACGTAGTATATTGTCCAGTCACGTAGTATATTGCCCAGCTACGTAGTATATTGCCCAGCCACGTAGTATATGGGCCAGCCACGTAGTATATTGCCCAGCCACGTAGTATATTGCCCAGCCACGTAGTATATGGGCCAGCCACGTAGTATATTGCCCAGCCACGTAGTATATTGCCCAGCCACGTAGTATATTGCCCAGCCACGTAGTATATTGTCCAGCCACGTAGTATATTGCCCAGTCACGTAGTATATTGCCCAGCCACGTAGTATATTGTCCAGCCACGTAGTATATTGTCCAGTCACGTAGTATATTGTCCAGCGACGTAGTATATTGCCCAGCCACGTAGTATATTGCCCAGCCACGTAGTATATGGGCCAGCCACGTAGTATATTGCCCAGCCACGTAGTATATTGCCCAGCCACGTAGTATATTGCCCAGCCACGTAGTATATTGTCCAGCCACGTAGTATATTGCCCAGTCACGTAGTATATTGCCCAGTCACGTAGTATTTTGTCCAGCCACGAAGTATATTGCCCAGCCACGTAGTATATTGCCCAGTCATGTAGTATATTGTCCAGCCACCTAGTATATTGCACAGTCCACGTAGTATATTGCCCAGTCACGTAGTATATTGCCCAGTCACGTAGTATATTGCCCAGCCACGTAGTATATTGCACAGTCCACGTAGTATATTGCCCAGTCACGTAGTATATTGCCCAGTCATGTAGTATATTGCCCAGCCACGTAGTATATTGTCCAGCCACGTAGTATATTGCACAGTCCACGTAGTATATTGCCCAGTCACGTAGTATATTTCCCAGCCACGTAGTATATTGCCCAGCCACGTAGTATATTGCCCAGCCACGTAGTATATTGCCCAGCCACTTAGTATTTTGTCCAGCCACGAAGTATATTGCCCAGCCACGTAGTATATTGCCCAGTCACGTAGTATATTGCCCAGCCACGTAGTATATTGCCCAGCCACGTAGTATATTGCCCAGCCACGTAGTATATTGCCCAGTCACGTAGTATATTGCCCAGTCACGTAGTATATTGCCCAGTCACGTAGTATATTGCCCAGTCACGTAGTATATTGCCCAGTCACGTAGTATATTGCCCATCCACGTAGTATATTGCCCAGCCACGTAGTATATTGCCCAGTCACGTAGTATATTGCCCAGCCACGTAGTATATTGCCCAGTCACGTAGTATATTGTCCAGCCACGTAGTATATTGCCCAGCTACGTAGTATATTGTCCAGCCACGTAGTATATTGCACAGGCATGTAGTATATTGCCCAGCCACGTAGTATATTGCCCAGCCACGTAGTATATTGCCCAGCCACGTAGTATATTGCACAGGCATGTAGTATATTGCCCAGCCACGTAGTATATTGCACAGCCACGTAGTATATTTCCCAGTGATGTAGTATATTGCCCAATCACTTAGTATTTTGTCCAGCCACGAAGTATATTGCCCAGCCACGTAGTATATTGCCCAGTCACTTAGTATTTTGTCCAGCCACGAAGTATATTGCCCAGCCACGTAGTATATTGCCCAGTCACGTAGTATATTGTCCAGCCACCTAGTATATTGCACAGTCCACGTAGTATATTGCCCAGTCACGTAGTATATTGCCCAGTCATGTAGTATATTGCCCAGCCACGTAGTATATTGCACAGTCCACGTAGTATATTGCCCAGTCACGTAGTATATTGCCCAGTCATGTAGTATATTGCCCAGCCACGTAGTATATTGTCCAGCCACGTAGTATATTGCACAGTGCACGTAGTATATTGCCCAGTCACGTAGTATATTGCCCAGCCACGTAGTATATTGTCCAGCCACGTAGTATATTGCCCAGCCACGTAGTATATTGCCCAGTCACGTAGTATATTGTCCAGCCACGTAGTATATTGCACAGTCCACGTAGTATATTGTCCAGCCACGTAGTATATTGCCCAGCCACGTAGTATATTGCCCAGTCACGTAGTATATTGTCCAGCCACGTAGTATATTGCACAGTCCACGTAGTATATTGTCCAGCCACGTAGTATATTGCCCAGCCACGTATTATATTGCCCACTCACGTAGTATATTGTCCAGCCACGTAGTATATTGCACAGTCCACGTAGTATATTGTCCAGCCACGTAGTATATTGCCCAGCCACGTAGTATATTGCCCAGTCACGTAGTATATTGTCCAGCCACATAGTATATTGCACAGTCCACGTAGTATATTGCCCAGTCACGTAGTATATTGCCCAGCCACGTAGTATATTGCCCAGTCACGTAGTATATTGTCCAGCCACGTAGTATATTGCCCAGCCACGTAGAAAGAACGAACACAGCCAATATATAGACATACCCGGAGGAAGTGACCAAGACAAGGATAGATATAAAAAATGCCTTTATTATAACTGATTGGCAAGTAAAATAATATAACAATTTGTGCGCATAACAGGACAAGAAAAATATTTACATCAATAATTAAAATCTAATAAAAGAAGATGGTAGAGGCTGACCCAATTGTATACATATATTATAAGTCCAAGGTAGTGCAACCCCAAGAGAGATGATAAAAAATACAGAAGTTAGCAATATATCAACCAGATGGTAAATTGTGCAAATAGCAATATATAAGGTGCGGGATGTCAAGTTTTAAAGGCCACTACTATATATCAACCTACATGGATAGTGGTATACCTCACAATATGCCTCAAAATATATAGTTGGGTGGTGTATGAAAAAAAGGGGGGTAAAGTGCAAGAAAAATAAAATTAATGCCAGTATATATATATATATATATATATATATATATATATATATATATATACACACATACATATATATATCAGGCTAAAACAAGTGTAAATTCTAAAACTGTGAGATAAAAAACAATGAATACAAAACCGTATAATATGCAAATCTAAAGTGCAAAATGTCAAGTGCTGACAACTGCCAATATATATCTCTCAAACCGCATGTAGTATGCTTCACAATATATAGTGTAATTAATATAAGGTGCAAATGAATAAAGAGCAGAGTAATAGGGCAGGATTATAATTTTGTAAAGTGACCAAGTACTAGAACATAATGTGCAAAATATCGCAAAAAATGGGGGCTATCAATAAGTATGTGGAGGCTCTTAGGCAGACCTGGGCAAGATGCGGCCCGCGGGCCGCATCCGGCCCACCTGATGATTTTAAGCGGCCCGCCAGCTAGCTGTCACTTCTGACAGCCACCCCCGGCACCGCTCGGCCAACCGCCAGCCGCTTCTGAGGACCGCTAGCGGCTGGAGTGAAGGCCAGGTTAATTACCTGTTTATCGGTGGTGGCGGCCATCTTCCCGAGGCCGTGCGTGCGCAGATGGAGTGCTCTGCTTCACGGGGCTTCAGGAAAATGGCCGCGAGAGGTCGCACGTGTGCAGATGGAGATCGCGGTGGCCATTTTCCTGAAGCCGAGTTTGCAGATTTAGATCTCAGCTTCAGGAAAATGGCCGCCGCAATCTCCACGCGCGGCCTCCCATGGCCATTTTTCTGAAGCCCCGTGAAGCAGAGTACTTCATCTGCGCACGCGCGGCCTCGGGAAGATGGCCACCGCCACCGATATTCAACCTGGCTCTGCTGCTCACATTGCATTCCGGGCCGCTGCGTCACCTCACCGGTGGAAGGGACCCTGCGCACGCCATACCGCACCTCTGCCGCCGCACCACCACTGCTGCAACCCCCCCATGGACACCAGGCCGTGGTGTCGCCCGCCTACGCAGGAAGGGACCCTGCTCAGGTGCACGCCACACCGCATCACCCCACCTCTGCCGACACCATGCCTCCTGTGACCCTACTCTGCCACCGCCATCCCTCAGGTAAGAATCTTACCGTAAGATACTGTAAATTCGGACAATAAGACGGACCCCCATCTTATAAAAAATCTTTTTTTCTGCAATTTTCACCCCAAATTTGGGGTGCGCATTATGGTCCGGTGCGTCTTATAGTCCGAAAAATACGGTAATTATATTAATTCGGCCCTTTACCATCCCACTTTCTCATGCGGCCCCATGGCAAAATTAATTGCCCACCCCTGCTCTTAGGTATAATGCCAATAGTCAATTCGTCTTGACCCCCTGACGAAGGACTAAGATCCGAAATGCGCGTCGGGGTGCGCTATTACGGGACCTGGCTGACCCTCATATTAAGGTATAGTGTGTATACATCCCCAGTTGTTTTACTCCGTGCACTTATATTGTTTTGATTGCGGGGCCCCTGCTGTATCTCCCCTTCTGAGGAGTAGGCTGCACATTGCATTGCACAATTAGGGCACCTGGACGCTCGGTGTTGTGGTATTGGTATTATACCTAAGAGCCTCCACATACTTATTGATAGCCCCCATTTTTTGCGATATTTTGCACATTATGTTCTAGTACTTGGTCACTTTACAAAATTATAATCCTGCCCTATTACTCTGCTCTTTATTCATTTGCACCTTATATTAATTACACTATATATTGTGACGCATACTACATGCGGTTTGAGAGATATATATTGGCAGTTGTCAGCACTTGACATTTTGCACTTTAGATTTGCATATTATACGGTTTTGTATTCATTGTTTTTTATCTCACAGTTTTAGAATTTACACTTGTTTTAGCCTGATATATATGTGTATGTATATATATATATATATATATATATATATATATATATATATATATATATATATATATATATATATATATATATATATATATATATATATACACTAGATGGCAGTTAATAATAGGCAATAGTTCTTTGCAGGAATGCAGATATTAATAAATAGGCAGTTTATATTGCAGAGAAATTGCTGGGCAATAATGGACAATGTCCTTATGTGGCAAATAATAGAGCAATATACCCAATGTGGCAAAGAAGAGGTTAATAAACGGCAGTCTCTCAGTATAACAGTCAGTGAATAATAGGCAGTAAATGGAGAAAACACCAAACAAAAGTTCAAAATTGGTGTGAAAATGTCACTGAACCACTTCACAACTAAATATATATAGTTTTGGTAAATGGTATTATCATTTTTTTGACGAAATTCGGCAGGAGCTTGAAGAGCAACGTCACTGGGCCCGCCTCCACGCAGTAGAAACTTGCTGTGAGGTAAAAATTCAAAAATCACACCAAAATGGTGGACGGAGTGTGTCACAGTACGGCACGTTTCTGATTGGTCGCTCGCAGCAGGCGGCAACCAATCAGACACTGGACACTGTTGACGTCACTTATCTCCGGACATTAGCTCCGGACATTATCTCCGGACATTAGCTCCGGACATTATCTCCGGACATTAGCTCCGGACATTAGCTCTGGACAAAGCCACGGAAGTTGGCACAAATTGCAGGAAGTAGTATTCTAGGCAATTATATATTAGATATATATATATACTGGCATTAATTTTATTTTTCTTGCACTTTACCCCCCTTTTTTTCATACACCACCCAACTATATATTTTGAGGCATACTGTGAGGCATATTGTGAGGTATACCACTATCCATGTAGGTTGATATACAGGTCCTTCTCAAAAAATTAGCATATAGTGTTAAATTTCATTATTTACCATAATGTAATGATTACAATTAAACTTTCATATATTATAGATTCATTATCCACCAACTGAAATTTGTCAGGTCTTTTATTGTTTTAATACTGATGATTTTGGCATACAACTCCTGATAACCCAAAAAACCTGTCTCAATAAATTAGCATATTTCACCCATCCAATCAAATAAAAGTGTTTTTTAATAACAAACAAAAAAACCATCAAATAATAATGTTCAGTTATGCACTCAATACTTGGTGGGGAATCCTTTGGCAGAAATGACTGCTTCAATGCGGCGTGGCATGGAGGCAATCAGCCTGTGACGCTGCTGAGATGTTATGGAGGCCCAGGATGCTTCAATAGCGGCCTTAAGCTCATCCAGAGTGTTGGGTCTTGCGTCTCTCAACTTTCTCTTCACAATATCCCACAGATTCTCTATGGGGTTCAGGTCAGGAGAGTTGGCAGGCCAATTGAGCACAGTAATACCATGGTCAGTAAACCATTTACCAGTGGTTTTGGCACTGTGAGCAGGTGCCAGGTCGTGCTGAAAAATGAAATCTTCATCTCCATAAAGCATTTCAGCCGATGGAAGCATGAAGTGCTCCAAAATCTCCTGATAGCTAGCTGCATTGACCCTGCCCTTGATGAAACACAGTGGACCAACACCAGCAGCTGACATGGCACCCCACACCATCACTGACTGTGGGTACTTGACACTGGACTTCAGGCATTTTGGCATTTCCTTCTCCCCAGTCTTCCTCCAGACTCTGGCACCTTGATTTCCGAATGACATGCAAAATTTGCTTTCATCAGAAAAAAGTACTTGGGACCACTTAGCAACAGTCCAGTGCTGCTTCTCTGTAGCCCAGGTCAGGCGCCTCTGCCGCTGTTTATGGTTCAAAAGTGGCTTTACCTGGTGAATGCGGCACCTGTAGCCCATTTCCTGCACACGCCTGTGCACGGTGGCTCTGGATGTTTCCACACCAGACTCAGTCCACTGCTTCCTCAGGTTCCCCAAGGTCTGGAATCGGTCCTTCTCCACAATCTTCCTCAGGGTCCGGTCTCCTCTTCTCGTTGTACAGCGTTTTCTGCCACATTGTTTCCTTCCAACAGACTTACCATTGAGGTGCCTTGATACAGCACTCTGGGAACAGCCTATTTGTTGAGAAATTTCTTTCTGGGTCTTACCCTCTTGCTTGAGGGTGTCAATGATGGCCTTCTTGACATCTGTCAGGTCGCTAGTCTTACCCATGATGGGGGTTTTGAGTAATGAACCAGGCAGGGAGTTTATAAAAGCCTCAGGTATCTTTTGCATGTGTTTAGAGTTAATTAGTTGATTCAGAAGATTAGGGTAATAGGTCGTTTAGAGAACCTTTTCTTGATATGCTAATTTATTGAGACAGGTTTTTTGGGTTATCAGGAGTTGTATGCCAAAATCATCAGTATTAAAACAATAAAAGACCTGACAAATTTCAGTTGGTGGATAATGAATCTATAATATATGAAAGTTTAATTGTAATCATTACATTATGGTAAATAATGAAATTTAACACTATATGCTAATTTTTTGAGAAGGACCTGTATAGTAGTGGCCTTTAAAACTTGACATCCCGCACCTTATATATTGCTATTTGCACAATTTACCATCTGGTTGATATATTGCTAACTTCTGTATTTTTTTATCATCTCTCTTGGGGTTGCACTACCTTGGACTTATAATATATGTATACAATTGGGTCAGCCTCTACCATCTTCTTTTATTAGATTTTAATTATCTATCTATATATATAATTGTCTAAGGGTTTTTCCGTCTGTCTGTCTGTCTGTCTGTCCTGGAAATCCCGGCTCTCTGATTGGTCGAGGCCGCCAGGCCTCGACCAATCAGAGACCGGCACAGCGACGATGATGTCATAAAGGACGTAGAAATCCCGCGTCTCTGATTGGTCGAGGCCGCCAGGCCTCGACCAATCAGCAACGGGCACAGCGACGATGATGTCATAAAGGACGTAGACATCTCACGTTTCTGATTCAGCGACGGGCACAGTATCGACGTAGATGTCATAATGGTTGCCATGGCGACGATGATGTCATAAAGGTTGCCTCGACCAATCAGCGACGGGCACAGTGTGCCGCGAATTCTGGAATCATCATTGTCCATATACTACGGGGACATGCATATTCTAGAATACCCGATGCGTTAGAATCGGGCCACAATCTAGTATATATATAATTGCCTAAGGGTTTTTCCGTCTGTCTGTCTGTCTGTCTGTCTGTCTTGGAAATCCCGGCTCTCTGATTGGTCGAGGCCGCCAGGCCTCGACCAATCAGCAACGGGCACAGCGACGATGATGTCATAAAGGACGTAGACATCCCGCGTTTCTGACTCAGCGACAGGCACAGTATCGACGTAGATGTCATAATGGTTGCCATGGCGACGATGATGTCATAAAGGTTGCCTCGACCAATCAGCAACGGTCACAGTCTGCCGCGAATTCTGGAATCATCATTGTCCATATACTACGGGGACATGCATATTCTAGAATACCCGATGCGTTAGAATCGGGCCACAATCTAGTATAGTATATTATGTAGTATATTGCCCAGTCACGTAGTATATTGCCCAGTGACATAGTGTATTGCCCAGTGACGTAGTATATTGCCTAGTGACGTAGTATATTGCCCAGTGACGTAGTATATTGCCCAGTGATGTAGTATATTGCACAGTCCACATAGTATATTGCCCAGTCATGTAGTATATTGCCCAGCCACGTAGTATATTGCCCAGCCACGTAGTATATTGCCCAGTCAGGTAGTATATTGCCCAGCCACGTAGTATATTGCCCAGCCACGTAGTATATTGCCCAGCCACGTAGTATATTGCACAGGCATGTAGTATATTGCCCAGCCACGTAGTATATTGCACAGCCACGTAGTATATTGCCCAGTGACATAGTGTATTGCCCAGTGACGTAGTATATTGCTCAGTGACGTAGTATATTGCCCAGTGATGTAGTATATTGCCCAGCCACGTAGTATATTGCGCAGCCACGTAGTATATTGCCCAGCCACATAGTATATTGCCCAGTCACGTAGCATATTGCCCAGCCACGTAGCATATTGCACAGTCCATGTAGTATATTGTTCAGTCACGTAGTATATTGCCCAGCCACGTAGTATATTGCCCAGCGACGTAGTATATTGCCAAGCGACGTAGTATATTGCCCAGCCACGTAGTATATTGCTCAGCGACGTAGTATATTGCCAAGTTACGTAGTATATTGCCTAGTGACGTAGTATATTGCCCAGCCACGTAGTATATTGCCCAGCCACGTAGTATATTGCCCAGCCACGTAGTATATTGCCCAGTCACTTAGTATTTTGTCCAGCCACGAAGTATATTGCCCAGACACGTAGTATATTGCCTAGTGACGTAGTATATTGCCCAGCCACATAGTATATTGCCCAGTCACGTAGTATACTGCCCAGTCACGTAGTATATTGCCAAGCCACATAGTACATATAGCTGTGCTGTATAATACTACGTGGCTGGGCAATATACTACGTGACTGGGCAATATACTACGTGCCTGGGCAATATACTATGTGGCTGGGCAATATACTATGTGACTGGGCAATATACTATGTGGCTGGGCAATATACTACGTGGCTGGGCAATATACTACGTGACTGGGCAATATACTACGTGGCTGGGCAATATACTACGTAACTGGGCAATATACTACGTGACTGGGCAATATACTACGTGCCTGGGCAATATACTATGTGGCTGGGCAATATACTACGTGACTGGGCAATATACTATGTGACTGGGCAATATACTACGTGACTGGGCAATATAACGGGCACAGCGACGATGATGTCATAAAGGACGTAGAAATCTCGCGTCTGATTGGTCGAGGCCGCCAGGCCTCGACCAATCAGCAACGGGCACAGCGACGATGATGTCATAAAGGACGTAGACATCCCGCGTTTCTGATCCAGCGACAGGCACAGTATCGACGTAGATGTCATAAAGGTTGCCTCGACCAATCAGCAACGGTCACAGTGTGCCGCGAATTCTGGAATCATCATTGTCCATATACTACGGGGACATGCATATTCTAGAATACCCGATGCGTTAGAATCGGGCCACAATCTAGTATAGTATATTATGTAGTATATTGCCCAGTCACGTAGTATATTGCCCAGTGACATAGTGTATTGCCCAGTGACGTAGTATATTGCCTAGTGACGTAGTATATTGCCCAGTGACGTAGTATATTGCCCAGTGATGTAGTATGTTGCCCAGCCACGTAGTATATTGTCCAGCCACGTAGTATATTGCACAGTCCACGTAGTATATTGCCCAGTCACGTAGTATATTGCCCAGCCACGTAGTATATTGCCCAGCCACGTAGTATATTGCCCAGCCACGTAGAATATTGCCCAGCCACGTAGTATATTGCACAGGCATGTAGTATATTGCCCAGCCACGTAGTATATTGCACAGCCACGTAGTATATTGCCCAGTGACATAGTGTATTGCCCAGTGACGTAGTATATTGCCCAGTGACGTAGTATATTGCCCAGTCACGTAGTATATTGCGCAGCCACGTAGTATATTGCCCAGCCACATAGTATATTGCCCAGTCACGTAGCATATTGCCCAGCCACGTAGCATATTGCACAGTCCATGTAGTATATTGTTCAGTCACGTAGTATATTGCCCAGCCACGTAGTATATTGCCCAGCGACGTAGTATATTGCCAAGCGACGTAGTATATTGCCCAGCCACGTAGTATATTGCTCAGCGACGTAGTATATTGCCAAGTTACGTAGTATATTGCCTAGTGACGTAGTATATTGCCCAGCCACGTAGTATATTGCCCAGCCACGTAGTATATTGCCCAGTCACTTAGTATTTTGTCCAGCCACGAAGTATATTGCCCAGACACGTAGTATATTGCCTAGTGACGTAGTATATTGCCCAGCCACATAGTATATTGCCCAGTCACGTAGTATACTGCCCAGTCACGTAGTACATTGCCAAGCCACATAGTACATATAGCTGTGCTGTATAATACTACGTGGCTGGGCAATATACTACGTGACTGGGCAATATACTACATGCCTGGGCAATATACTATGTGGCTGGGCAATATACTATGTGACTGGGCAATATACTATGTGGCTGGGCAATATACTACGTGGCTGGGCAATATACTACGTGACTGGGCAATATACTACGTGGCTGGGCAATATACTACGTAACTGGGCAATATACTACGTGACTGGGCAATATACTACGTGCCTGGGCAATATACTATGTGGCTGGGCAATATACTACGTGACTGGGCAATATACTATGTGGCTGGGCAATATACTACGTGACTGGGCAATATACTACGTGCCTGGGCAATATACTATGTGGCTGGGCAATATACTATGTGGCTGGGCAATATACTACGTCGCTGGGCAATATACTACGTGGCTGGGCAATATACTACGTGCCTGTGCAATATACTACGTGGCTGGGCAATATACTACGTGACTGGGCAATATACTACGTGACTGGACAATATACTACGTAACTGGGCAATATACTACGTGGCTGGGCAATATACTACGTCGCTGGGCAATATACTACGTGGCTGGACAATATACTATCTGACTGGCCAATATACTACGTAACTTGGCAATATACTACGTCACTGGGCAATATACTACGTGGCTGGGCAATATACTACGTGGCTGGGCAATATACTACGTGGCTGGGCAATATACTACGTAACTGGGCAATATACTACGTGGCTGGGCAATATACTACGTCGCTGGGCAATATACTACGTGGCTGGACAATATACTATGTGACTGGCCAATATACTACGTAACTTGGCAATATACTACGTCACTGGGCAATATACTACGTGGTTGGGCAATATACCACGTGGCTGGGCAACATACTACGTGGCTGGGCAATTGTTGTGAGTTCTGTTTTTGGGCTCCCTCTGGTGGTTACTGATGGTACTGGGTGACTTGTCTTTCCTGGGTTTCTGGGTTCCACCTGTTCCATCAGCATATGGGAGTTTCCTATTTTACCTGGCTTTGCTGGCATTTCCTCGCCGGTTATCAATGTATCCAGTGTGTCTTGTTACCGCTGCTCCCTGCTCCTAGAACCTTCTGGACAAGCTAAGTTTGGATTTTCCGGTTTTGTGTTTTGCTTAATTTGGTTTTTAGTCCAGCCTGCAGATATGTGATTCTCTGCTGCTGGTTGCTCTAGTGGGCTGAAATTGCTTTTCATGTACCATGAGTTGGCACATGAGTTCAAGTAATTTCAGGATGGTTTTTTGAAGGGTTTTTCGCTGACCGCGCAGTTCACTTTTGTATCCTCTGCTATCTAGCTTTAGCGGGCCTCATTTTGCTGAAACTGTTTTCATACTACGTATGTGCTTTCCTCTCATTTCACCGTCATTATATGTGGGGGGCTGCTATTTGCTGTGGGGTATTTCTCTGGAGGCAAGAGAGGTCTGTGTTTCTTCTGATAGGGGAAGTTAGATCTTCGGCTGGAGCGAGACGTCTAGGATCATCGTAGGCACGTTCCCTGGCTACTTTTATTTGTGTGTTAGGTTCAGGGTCGCGGTCAGCTCAGGTTCCATCGCCCTAGAGCTTGTTTGTATCTGTGCTTGTCCTTTTTGTGATCCCCTGCCATTGGGATCATGACAGTATAACCGGCCCACAAAGTGTTAATTGTATTGGCTGAAGTAGGAGGATAAGTAGTCTGAGGAAGTTTTTTTTTTTTTTTTTTTTTTTCCCCTCAGAGTTTGCTGCCTAGCCTTATTGCAGCCTGGCTACTTCCTCCTCCTCTTAATCTTTGAATGGCTCTGATCTCAGCTGTTTATCATGGACGTCCAGAGTTTGGCTTCCAGCCTGAATAATCTTGCCACTAAGGTTCAAAATATACAGGATTTTGTTGTACATGCTCCTATGTCTGAACCTAGAATTCCTGTCCCAGAGTTTTTTTCTGGAGATAGATCTCGTTTTCTGAATTTTAGGAACAATTGCAAGTTGTTTCTTTCTTTGAAATCTCGCTCCTCTGGAGACCCTGCTCAGCAAGTCAAGATAATTATATCTTTCCTGCGGGGTGACCCTCAGGATTGGGCATTTGCATTGGCACCAGGGGACCCTGCGTTGCTTAATGCAGATGCGTTTTTTCTGGCATTGGGTTTGCTCTATGAGGAACCTAACCAAGAGATTCAGGCTGAAAAAGCTTTGTTGGCCCTCTCTCAGGGGCAAGATGAAGCAGAAATTTATTGTCAAAAATTTCGGAAGTGGTCGGTACTTACTCAGTGGAATGAGTGCGCTCTGGCTGCAAAGTTTAGAGATGGCCTTTCTGAGGCCATTAAAGATGTTATGGTGGGGTTCCCTGCGCCTGCTGGTCTGAATGAGTCTATGACTATGGCTGTTCAGATTGATCGGCGTTTACGGGAGCGCAAACCTGTGCATCATTTGGCGGTGTCGTCTGAACCGTCACCTGAGATAATGCAATGTGATAGAATTCAGTCCAGAAGTGAACGGCAAAAGTATAGACGGAAAAAAGGGTTGTGCTTTTATTGTGGTGATTCAGCTCATGTTATATCAGCATGCTCTAAACGCACAAAAAAGGTTGATAAGTCTGTTGCCATTAGTACTTTACAGTCTAAGTTCATTCTGTCTGTGACTCTGATTTGTTCATTATCATCCATTTCCGTCGATGCCTATGTGGATTCAGGCGCTGCCCTGAGTCTTATGGATTGGTCATTTGCCAATCGCTGTGGGTTTAGTCTGGAGCCTCTGGAAGTCCCTATTCCTTTGAAGGGAATTGACTCTACACCTTTGGCTATGAATAAACCTCAGTACTGGACACAAGTGACCATGCGTATGACTCCCGTTCATCAGGAGGTGATTCGCTTCCTGGTACTGTATAATTTGCATGATGTTCTAGTACTTGGTCTGCCATGGTTACAAACTCATAATCCAGTCCTTGACTGGAAATCAGTGTCTGTGTTAAGCTGGGGTTGTCAGGGGGTTCATGATGATGCACCTCCGATTTCTATCGCTTCATCTACTCCTTCTGAGATTCCTGTGTTTTTGTCTGACTATCGGGATGTTTTTGAGGAGCCTAAGCTCAGTTCGCTTCCTCCTCACAGGGATTGTTCAATCTGTCAGTGCCAGAGCATACTGCTATGCGGGATTATGTTAAGGAGTCCTTGGAAAAGGGACATATCCGTCCATCTTTGTCCCCTTTGGGAGCAGGTTTTTTTTTCGTGGCCAAGAAAGATGGTTCCTTGAGGCCTTGTATAGATTATCGTCTTTTGAATAAGATTACCGTAAAATATCAGTATCCTTTGCCATTGTTGACTGATTTGTTTGCTCGCATTAAGGGGGCTAAATGGTTCACTAAGATTGATCTTCGGGGTGCGTATAATCTTATACGAATAAAGCAAGGTGATGAGTGGAAAACCGCATTTAATACGCCTGAGGGCCATTTTGAGTATTTGGTAATGCCTTTTGGACTTTCTAATGCTCCTTCAGTCTTCCAGTCCTTTATGCACGATATTTTCCGTGAATATCTGGATAAATTTATGATTGTGTATTTGGATGATATTTTGGTTTTTTCTGATGACTGGGAGTCTCATGTTCAGCAGGTCAGGAAGGTGTTTCAGGTCCTGCGGGCCAATTCCTTGTTTGTAAAAGGCTCAAAGTGTCTCTTTGGAGTCCAGAAGATTTCTTTCTTGGGGTATATTTTTTCCCCTTCTACTATTGAGATGGATCCCGTCAAGGTTCAGGCTATTTGTGACTGGACGCAGCCTACATCTCTTAAGAGTCTACAGAAGTTCTTGGGCTTTGCTAATTTCTATCGTCGTTTTATAACTAATTTTTCTAGTGTTGTTAAGCCTTTGACGGATTTGACTAAGAAGGGTGCTGATGTTGCTAATTGGTCTCCTGCGGCTGTGGAGGCCTTTCAGGAACTTAAGCGCCGGTTTTCTTCTGCTCCTGTGTTGCGTCAGCCAGATGTTTCGCTCCCTTTTCAGGTTGAGGTTGATGCTTCCGAGATTGGAGCGGGGGCGGTTTTGTCACAGAGAAGCTCCGATGGCTCAGTGATGAAGCCATGCGCGTTTTTTTCTAGAAAGTTTTCGCCGGCTGAGCGGAATTATGATGTTGGTAATCGGGAACTTTTGGCCATGAAGTGGGCATTTGAGGAGTGGCATCATTGGCTAGAGGGTGCTAGACATCGTGTGGTGGTCTTGACTGATCACAAAAATTTGATTTACCTTGAGTCTGCCAGGCGTCTGAATCCTAGACAGGCTCGTTGGTCACTGTTTTTCTCTCGTTTCAATTTTGTGGTTTCATACCTGCCAGGTTCAAAGAATGTGAAGGCGGATGCTCTTTCTAGGAGTTTTGTGCCTGACTCCCTTGGAAATTCTGAGCCCTCTGGTATCCTTAGGGATGGGGTGATTTTGTCTGCTGTCTCCCCAGACTTGCGACGTGCTTTGCAGGAGTTTCAGGTGGCTAAACCTGATCGTTGTCCGCCTGAGAGACTGTTTGTTCCGGATAATTGGACCAGTAGAGTCATCTCCGAGGTCCATTCTTCTGCGTTGGCAGGTCATCCTGGAATATTTGGTACTAGAGACTTGGTGGCCAGGTCTTTTTGGTGGCCTTCCTTGTCGAGGGATGTGCGTTCTTTTGTGCAGTCTTGTGAGGTTTGTGCTCGGGCTAAGCCTTGCTGTTCTCGGGCCAGTGGATTGTTGTCACCTTTGCCTATCCCGAAGAGGCCTTGGACGCACATTTCCATGGACTTTATTTCGGATCTCCCTGTCTCTCAAAAAATGTCCGTCATCTGGGTTGTGTGTGATCGCTTTTCTAAAATGGTTCATCTGGTACCCTTGCCTAAGTTGCCTTCCTCCTCTGAGTTGGTCCCTCTGTTTTTTCAGAATGTGGTTCGTTTGCATGGGATTCCTGAGAACATCGTTTCTGACAGGGGATCCCAGTTTGTGTCTAGATTTTGGCGGACTTTCTGTGCTAAGATGGGCATTGATTTGTCCTTTTCGTCTGCATTCCATCCTCAGACGAATGGCCAGACTGAACGAACTAATCAGACCTTGGAAACTTATTTAAGGTGTTTTGTTTCTGCTGATCAGGATGACTGGGTTACCTTTTTGCCGCTGGCCGAGTTTGCGCTTAATAATCGGGCTAGTTCTGCTACCTTGGTTTCTCCTTTCTTTTGTAATTCGGGGTTTCATCCTCGTTTTTCCTCTGGTCAGGTGGAACCTTCTGATTGTCCTGGAGTGGACATGGTGGTGGATAGGTTGCATCGGATTTGGAGTCATGTGGTGGACAATTTGAAGTTGTCCCAGGAGAAGGCTCAGCAGTTTGCTAATCGCCGTCGCCGCGTGGGTCCTCGACTTCTTGTTGGTGACTTGGTGTGGTTGTCTTCTCGTTTTGTTCCTATGAAGGTCTCTTCTCCTAAGTTCAAGCCTCGGTTCATCGGTCCCTATAGGATCTTGGAAATTCTTAACCCTGTGTCGTTTCGTTTGGATCTCCCGGCATCGTTTGCTATTCATAATGTGTTTCATCGGTCGTTGTTGCGGAAGTATGAGGTACCTGTTGTTCCTTCTCTTGAGCCTCCTGCTCCAGTGCTGGTGGAGGGAGAATTGGAGTATGTTGTGGAGAAGATCTTGGATTCTCGTGTTTCCAGACGGAAACTCCAGTATTTGGTCAAGTGGAAGGGTTATGGTCAGGAGGATAATTCTTGGGTGGTTGCCTCGGATGTTCATGCTGATGATTTGGTTCGCGCTTTTCATAGGGCTCATCCTGGTCGCCCTGGTGGTTCTCGTGAGGGTTCGGTGACCCCTCCTCAAGGGGGGGTACTGTTGTGAGTTCTGTTTTGGGCTCCCTCTGGTGGTTACTGATGGTACTGGCTGACTTGTCTTTCCTGGGTTTCTGGGTTCCACCTGTTCCATCAGCATATGGGAGTTTCCTATTTTACCTGGCTTTGCTGGCATTTCCTCGCCGGTTATCAATGTATCCAGTGTGTCTTGTTACCTCTGCTCCCTGCTCCTAGAACCTTCTGGACAAGCTAAGTTTGGATTTTCCGGTTTTGTGTTTTGCTTAATTTGGTTTTTAGTCCAGCCTGCAGATATGTGATTCTCTGCTGCTGGTTGCTCTAGTGGGCTGAAATTGCTTTTCATGTACCATGAGTTGGCACATGAGTTCAAGTAATTTCAGGATGGTTTTTTGAAGGGTTTTTCGCTGACCGCGCAGTTCACTTTTGTATCCTCTGCTATCTAGCTTTAGCGGGCCTCATTTTGCTGAAACTGTTTTCATACTACGTATGTGCTTTCCTCTCATTTCACCGTCATTATATGTGGGGGGCTGCTATTTGCTGTGGGGTATTTCTCTGGAGGCAAGAGAGGTCTGTGTTTCTTCTGATAGGGGAAGTTAGATCTTCGGCTGGAGCGAGACGTCTAGGATCATCGTAGGCACGTTCCCTGGCTACTTTTATTTGTGTGTTAGGTTCAGGGTCGCGGTCAGCTCAGGTTCCATCGCCCTAGAGCTTGTTTGTATCTGTGCTTGTCCTTTTTGTGATCCCCTGCCATTGGGATCATGACAGGCAATATACTACATGACTAGCCAATATACTACGTAGCTGGGCAATGTACTACGTGGCTCTGTGCTGTATACTACGTCACTGGGCAATATGCTACGTCGCTGGGCAATATACTACGTCGCTGGGCAATATACTACATGACTGACCAATATACTACGTCACTGGGCAATATACTACGTCACTGGGCAATATACTACGTCGCTGGGCAATATACAGTTAGGGCCAGAAATATTTGGACAGTGACACAATTTTCGCGAGTTATGCTCTGCATGCCACCACATTGGATTTGAAATGAAACCTCTACAACAGAATTCAAGTGCAGATTGTAACGTTTAATTTGAAGGGTTGAACAAAAATATCTGATAGAAAATGTAGGAATTGTACACATTTCTTTACAAACACTCCACATTTTAGGAGGTCAAAAGTAATTGGACAAATAAACATAACCCAAACAAAATATTTTTATTTTCAATATTTTGTTGCAAATCCTTTGGAGGCAATCACTGCCTTAAGTCTGGAACCCATGGACATCACCAAACGCTGGGTTTCCTCCTTCTTAATGCTTTGCCAGGCCTTTACAGCCGCAGCCTTCAGGTCTTGCTTGTTTGTGGGTCTTTCCGTCTTAAGTCTGGATTTGAGCAAGTGAAATGCATGCTCAATTGGGTTTAGATCTGGAGATTGACTTGGCCATTGCAGAATGTTCCACTTTTTGGCACTCATGAACTCCTGGGTAGCTTTGGCTGTATGCTTGGGGTCATTGTCCATCTGTACTATGAAGCGCCGTCCAATCAACTTTGCAGCATTTGGCTGAATCTGGGCTGAAAGTATATCCCGGTACACTTCAGAATTCATCCGGCTACTCTTGTCTGCTCTTATGTCATCAATAAACACAAGTGACCCAGTGCCATTGAAAGCCATGCATGCCCATGCCATCACGTTGCCTCCACCATGTTTTACAGAGGATGTGGTGTGCCTTGGATCATGTGCCGTTCCCTTTCTTCTCCAAACTTTTTTCTTCCCATCATTCTGGTACAGGTTGATCTTTGTCTCATCTGTCCATAGAATACTTTTCCAGAACTGAGCTGGCTTCTTGAGGTGTTTTTCTGCAAATTTAACTCTGGCCTGTCTGTTTTTGGTATTGATGAATGGTTTGCATCTAGATGTGAACCCTTTGTATTTACTGTCATGGAGTCTTCTCTTTACTGTTGACTTAGAGACAGATACACCTACTTCACTGAGAGTGTTCTGGACTTCAGTTGATGTTGTGAACGGGTTCTTCTTCACCAAATTAAGTATGCGGCGATCATCCACCACTGTTGTCATCCGTGGACGCCCAGGCCTTTTTGAGTTCCCAAGCTCACCAGTCAATTCCTTTTTTATCAGAATGTACCCAACTGTTGATTTTGCTACTCCAAGGATGTCTGCTATCTCTCTGATGGATTTTTTCTTTTTTTTTCAGCCTCAGGATGTTCTGCTTCACCTCAATTGAGAGTTCCTTTGACCGCATGTTGTCTGCTCACAGCAACAGCTTCCAAATGCAAAACCACACACCTGGAATCCACCCCTGACCTTTTAACTACTTCATTGATTACAGGTTAACGAGGGAGACGCCTTCAGAGTTAATTGCAGCCCTTAGAGTCCATTGTCCAATTACTTTTGGCCCCTTGAAAAAGAGGACGCTATGCATTACAGAGCTATGATTCCTAAACCCTTTCTCCGATTTGGATGTGGAAACTATCATATTGCAGCTGGGAGTGTGCACTTTCAGCCCATATTATATATATAATTGTATTTCTGAACATGTTTTTGTAAACAGCTAAAATAACAAAACTTGTGTCACTGTCCAAATATTTCTGGCCCTAACTGTACTAGGTCGCTGGGCAATATACTACGTGGCTGGGCAATATACTACGTGACTGGGCAATATACTACGTGGCTGGACAATATACTATGTCGCTGGGCAATATACTACGTGGCTGGGCAATATACTACGTCACTGGGCAATATACTACGTGACTGACCAACATACTACGTCACTGGGCAATATACTACGTCACTGAGCAATATACTACGTGCCTGGGCAATATATTACGTGGCTGGGCAATATACTAGGTGACTGGGCAATATGTTATGTGGCTGGACAATATACTACGTGGCTGGGCAATATACTACGTGGCTGGGCAATAAACTACGTGGCTGGGCAATATACTACGTGGCTGCGCAATATACTACGTGCCTGGGCAATATACTATGTAGCTGGGCAATATACTACGTGACTGGGCAATATACTACGTCGCTGGGCAATATACTACGTGGCTGGGCAATATATTACGTAACTGGGCAATATACTACGTGGCTGGGCAATATACTACGTCGCTGGGCAATATACTACGTAACTGGGCAATATACTACGTCGCTGGGCAATATACTACGTGGCTGGGCAATATACTACGTGGCTGGGCAACATACTACGTGGCTGGGCAATATACTACATGACTAGCCAATATACTACGTGGCTGGGCAATGTACTACGTGGCTCTGTGCTGTATACTACGTCACTGGGCAATATACTACGTCGCTGGGCAATATACTACGTCGCTGGGCAATATACTACATGACTGACCAATATACTACATCGCTGGGCAATATACTACGTCGCTGGGCAATATACTATGTCGCTGGGCAATATACTACGTCGCTGGGCAATATACTACGTGGCTGGGCAATATACTACGTCACTAGGCAATATACTACGTGGCTGGGCAATATACTACATGACTGACCAATATACTACGTCACTGGGCAATATACTACATGACTGACCAATATACTACATCACTGGGCAATATACTACGTTACTGAGCAATATACTACGTGGCTGGGCAATATACTACGTGGCTGCGCAATATACTACGTGGCTGCGCAATATAATACGTGCCTGGGCAATATACTATGTGACTCGGCAATATACTACGTGGCTGGACAATATACTACGTGACTGGGCAATATACTACGTGGCTGGGCAATATACTACGTCGCTGGGCAATATACTACGTGGCTGGACAATATACTACGTAACTGGGCAATATACTACGTGGCTGGGCAATATACTACGTCGCTGGGCAATATGCTACATAACTGGGCAATATACTACGTCGCTGGGCAATATACTACGTGGCTGGACAAGATACTACGTGGCTGGGCAATACACTACGTGGCTGGGCAATATACTATGTGGCTGGGCAATATACTACGTGGCTGGGCAATATATTACGTGGCTGGGCAATATACTATGTGGCTGGGCAATATACTACATGACTGGCCAATATACTACGTGGCTGGGCAATGTACTACGTGGCTCTGTGCTGTATACTACGTCACTGGGCAATATACTACGTCACTGGGCAATATAGTACGTGGCTGGACAATATACTACGTGGCTGGGCAATATACTACGTGGCTGGACAATATACTACGTGGCTGGGCAATACACTACGTGGCTGGGCAATATACTATGTGGCTGGGCAATATAATATGTGGCTGGGCAATATACTACGTGGCTGGGCAATATATTACGTGGCTGGGCAATATACTACGTGGCTGTGCAATATACTACGTGGCTGGGCAATATACTACGTCACTGGGAAATATACGACGTGTCTGGGCAATATACTACGTGGCTGGACAAAATACTACGTGACTGGGCAATATACTACGTGGCTGGGCAATATACTACGTGACTGGACAATATACTACGTGACTGGGCAATATACTGCATGGACTGTGCAATATACTACGTGGCTGGGCAATATACTACGTGGCTGGGCAATATACTACGTGACTGGGCAATATACTACGTGGCTGGGCAATATACTATGTGACTGGGCAGTATACTACGTGACTGGGCAATATACTATGTGGCTGGGCAATATACTACGTCACTAGGCAATATACTACGTGTCTGGGCAGTATACTACGTGGCTGGACAAAATACTAAGTGACTGGGCAATATACTACGTGGCTGGGCAATATACTACGTAACTTGGCAATATACTACGCCGCTGGGCAATATACTACGTCGCTGGGCAATATACTACGTGGCTGGGCAATATACTACGTGGCTGGGCAATATACTACGTGGCTGGGCAATATACTATGTGGCTGTGCAATATACTACGTGGCTGGGCAATATACTACGTGGTTGGGCAATATACTACGTGGCTGGGCAATATACTACGTGGCTGTGCAATATACTACGTGGCTGTGCAATATACTAAGTGGCTGTGCAATATACTACGTGGCTGTGCAATATACTACGTGGCTGGCCAATATACTACGTGGCTGGGCAATATACTATGTGGCTGTGCAATATGCTACGTGGCTGGGCAAGATACTACGTGGCTGGACATTATACTATGTGACTGGGCAATATACTACGTGGCTGCGCAATATACTACGCAACTGGGCAATATACTATGTGGCTGGACAATATACTACGTGACTGGGCAATATGCTACATGGGCTGTGCAATATACTACGTGGCTGGGCAATATACTACGTCACTGGGAAATATACTTCGTGGCTGGGCAATATACTACGTCGCTGGGCAATATACTACGTAACTGGGCAATATACTATGTGGCTGGGCAATATACTACGTGGCTGGGCAATATACTATGTGGCTGGACAATATACTACGTGACTGGGCAATGTACTACGTGGCTGCGCAATATACTACATGGCTGGACAATATACTACGTGACTGGGCAATATACTATGTGGCTGGGCAATATACTATGTGGCTGGGCAATATACTACGTGACTGGGCAATATACTACGTGACTGGGCAATATACTATGTGGCTGGGCAATATACTACGTGACTGGGCAATATACTACATGACTAGCCAATATACTACGTGGCTGGGCAATGTACTACGTGGCTCTGTGCTGTATACTACGTCACTGGGCAATATACTACGTCGCTGGGCAATATACTACGTCGCTGGGCAATATACTACATGACTGACCAATATACTACATCGCTGGGCAATATACTACGTCGCTGGGCAATATACTATGTCGCTGGGCAATATACTACGTCGCTGGGCAATATACTACGTGGCTGGGCAATATACTACGTCACTAGGCAATATACTACGTGGCTGGGCAATATACTACATGACTGACCAATACACTACGTCACTGGGCAATATACTACATGACTGACCAATATACTACATCACTGGGCAATATACTACGTTACTGAGCAATATACTACGTGCCTGGGCAATATACTACGTGCCTGGGCAATATACTAGGTGACTGGGCAATATATTACGTGGCTGGACAATATACTACGTGGCAGGGCAATATACAACGTGGCTGGGCAATATACTACGTGGCTGCGCAATATAATACGTGCCTGGGCAATATACTATGTGACTCGGCAATATACTACGTGGCTGGACAATATACTACGTGACTGGGCAATATACTACGTGGCTGGGCAATATACTACGTCGCTGGGCAATATACTACGTGGCTGGACAATATACTACGTAACTGGGCAATATACTACGTGGCTGGGCAATATACTACGTCGCTGGGCAATATGCTACATAACTGGGCAATATACTACGTCGCTGGGCAATATACTACGTGGCTGGACAATATACTACGTGGCTGGACAATATACTACGTGGCTGGGCAATACACTACGTGGCTGGGCAATATACTATGTGGCTGGGCAATATACTACGTGGCTGGGCAATATATTACGTGGCTGGGCAATATACTATGTGGCTGGGCAATATACTACATGACTGGCCAATATACTACGTGGCTGGGCAATGTACTACGTGGCTCTGTGCTGTATACTACGTCACTGGGCAATATACTACGTCACTGGGCAATATAGTACGTGGCTGGACAATATACTACGTGGCTGGGCAATATACTACGTGGCTGGACAATATACTACGTGGCTGGGCAATACACTACGTGGCTGGGCAATATACTATGTGGCTGGGCAATATAATATGTGGCTGGGCAATATACTACGTGGCTGGGCAATATATTACGTGGCTGGGCAATATACTACGTGGCTGTGCAATATACTACGTGGCTGGGCAATATACTACGTCACTGGGAAATATACGACGTGTCTGGGCAATATACTACGTGGCTGGACAAAATACTACGTGACTGGGCAATATACTACGTGGCTGGGCAATATACTACGTGACTGGACAATATACTACGTGACTGGGCAATATACTGCATGGACTGTGCAATATACTACGTGGCTGGGCAATATACTACGTGGCTGGGCAATATACTACGTGACTGGGCAATATACTACGTGGCTGGGCAATATACTATGTGACTGGGCAGTATACTACGTGACTGGGCAATATACTATGTGGCTGGGCAATATACTACGTCACTAGGCAATATACTACGTGTCTGGGCAGTATACTACGTGGCTGGACAAAATATTAAGTGACTGGGCAATATACTACGTGGCTGGGCAATATACTACGTAACTTGGCAATATACTACGCCGCTGGGCAATATACTACGTCGCTGGGCAATATACTACGTGGCTGGGCAATATACTACGTGGCTGGGCAATATACTACGTGGCTGGGCAATATACTATGTGGCTGTGCAATATACTACGTGGCTGGGCAATATACTATGTGGTTGGGCAATATACTACGTGGCTGGGCAATATACTAAGTGGCTGTGCAATATACTACGTGGCTGTGCAATATACTAAGTGGCTGTGCAATATACTACGTGGCTGTGCAATATACTACGTGGCTGGCCAATATACTACGTGGCTGGGCAATATACTATGTGGCTGTGCAATATGCTACGTGGCTGGGCAAGATACTACGTGGCTGGACATTATACTACGTGACTGGGCAATATACTACGTGGCTGCGCAATATACTACGCAACTGGGCAATATACTATGTGGCTGGACAATATACTACGTGACTGGGCAATATGCTACATGGGCTGTGCAATATACTACGTGGCTGGGCAATATACTACGTCACTGGGAAATATACTTCGTGGCTGGGCAATATACTATGTCACTGGGCAATATACTACGTGGCTGGGCAATATACTACGTGGCTGGGCAATATACTATGTGGCTGGACAATATACTACGTGACTGGGCAATGTACTACGTGGCTGCGCAATATACTACATGGCTGGACAATATACTACGTGACTGGGCAATATACTATGTGGCTGGGCAATATACTATGTGGCTGGGCAATATACTACGTGACTGGGCAATATACTACGTGACTGGGCAATATACTATGTGGCTGGGCAATATACTACGTGACTGGGCAATATACTACGTGCCTGGGCAATATACTATGTGGCTGGGCAATATACTACGTGGCTGGGCAATATACTATGTGGCTGGGCAATATACTACGTCGCTGGGCAATATACTACGTGGCTGTGCAATATACTACGTGGCTGTGCAATATACTACGTGGCTGGGCAATATACTACGTGGCTGGGCAATATACTACGTCGCTGGGCAATATACTACGTGGCTGGACAATATACTATCTGACTGGCCAATATACTACGTCACTGGGCAATATACTACGTGGCTGGGCAATATACTACGTGGCTGGGCAATATACTACGTGGCTGGGCAATATACTACGTAACTGGGCAATATACTACGTGGCTGGGCAATATACTACGTCGCTGGGCAATATACTATGTGACTGGCCAATATACTACGTAACTTGGCAATATACTACGTCACTGGGCAACATACTACGTGGCTGGGCAATATACTACATGACTAGCCAATATACTACGTGGCTGGGCAATGTACTACGTGGCTCTGTGCTGTATACTACGTCACTGGGCAATATGCTACGTCGCTGGGCAATATACTACGTCGCTGGGCAATATACTACATGACTGACCAATATACTACGTCACTGGGCAATATACTACGTCACTGGGCAATATACTACGTCGCTGGGCAATATACAGTTAGGGCCAGAAATATTTGGACAGTGACACAATTTTCGCGAGTTATGCTCTGCATGCCACCACATTGGATTTGAAATGAAACCTCTACAACAGAATTCAAGTGCAGATTGTAACGTTTAATTTGAAGGGTTGAACAAAAATATCTGATAGAAAATGTAGGAATTGTACACATTTCTTTACAAACACTCCACATTTTAGGAGGTCAAAAGTAATTGGACAAATAAACATAACCCAAACAAAATATTTTTATTTTCAATATTTTGTTGCAAATCCTTTGGAGGCAATCACTGCCTTAAGTCTGGAACCCATGGACATCACCAAACGCTGGGTTTCCTCCTTCTTAATGCTTTGCCAGGCCTTTACAGCCGCAGCCTTCAGGTCTTGCTTGTTTGTGGGTCTTTCCGTCTTAAGTCTGGATTTGAGCAAGTGAAATGCATGCTCAATTGGGTTTAGATCTGGAGATTGACTTGGCCATTGCAGAATGTTCCACTTTTTGGCACTCATGAACTCCTGGGTAGCTTTGGCTGTATGCTTGGGGTCATTGTCCATCTGTACTATGAAGCGCCGTCCAATCAACTTTGCAGCATTTGGCTGAATCTGGGCTGAAAGTATATCCCGGTACACTTCAGAATTCATCCGGCTACTCTTGTCTGCTCTTATGTCATCAATAAACACAAGTGACCCAGTGCCATTGAAAGCCATGCATGCCCATGCCATCACGTTGCCTCCACCATGTTTTACAGAGGATGTGGTGTGCCTTGGATCATGTGCCGTTCCCTTTCTTCTCCAAACTTTTTTCTTCCCATCATTCTGGTACAGGTTGATCTTTGTCTCATCTGTCCATAGAATACTTTTCCAGAACTGAGCTGGCTTCTTGAGGTGTTTTTCTGCAAATTTAACTCTGGCCTGTCTATTTTTGGTATTGATGAATGGTTTGCATCTAGATGTGAACCCTTTGTATTTACTGTCATGGAGTCTTCTCTTTACTGTTGACTTAGAGACAGATACACCTACTTCACTGAGAGTGTTCTGGACTTCAGTTGATGTTGTGAACGGGTTCTTCTTCACCAAATTAAGTATGCGGCGATCATCCACCACTGTTGTCATCCGTGGACGCCCAGGCCTTTTTGAGTTCCCAAGCTCACCAGTCAATTCCTTTTTTATCAGAATGTACCCAACTGTTGATTTTGCTACTCCAAGGATGTCTGCTATCTCTCTGATGGATTTTTTCTTTTTTTTTCAGCCTCAGGATGTTCTGCTTCACCTCAATTGAGAGTTCCTTTGACCGCATGTTGTCTGCTCACAGCAACAGCTTCCAAATGCAAAACCACACACCTGGAATCCACCCCTGACCTTTTAACTACTTCATTGATTACAGGTTAACGAGGGAGACGCCTTCAGAGTTAATTGCAGCCCTTAGAGTCCATTGTCCAATTACTTTTGGCCCCTTGAAAAAGAGGACGCTATGCATTACAGAGCTATGATTCCTAAACCCTTTCTCCGATTTGGATGTGGAAACTATCATATTGCAGCTGGGAGTGTGCACTTTCAGCCCATATTATATATATAATTGTATTTCTGAACATGTTTTTGTAAACAGCTAAAATAACAAAACTTGTGTCACTGTCCAAATATTTCTGGCCCTAACTGTACTAGGTCGCTGGGCAATATACTACGTGGCTGGGCAATATACTACGTGACTGGGCAATATACTACGTGGCTGGACAATATACTACGTCGCTGGGCAATATACTACGTGGCTGGGCAATATACTACGTGGCTGGGCAATATACTACGTCACTGGGCAATATACTACGTGACTGACCAACATACTACGTCACTGGGCAATATACTACGTCACTGAGCAATATACTACGTGCCTGGGCAATATATTACGTGGCTGGGCAATATATTATGTGGCTGGACAATATACTACGTGGCTGGGCAATATACTACGTGGCTGGGCAATATACTACGTGGCTGGGCAATATACTACGTGGCTGCGCAATATACTACGTGCCTGGGCAATATACTATGTAGTTGGGCAATATACTACGTGACTGGGCAATATACTACGTCGCTGGGCAATATACTACGTGGCTGGGCAATATATTACGTAACTGGGCAATATACTACGTGGCTGGGCAATATACTACGTCGCTGGGCAATATACTACGTAACTGGGCAATATACTACGTCGCTGGGCAATATACTACGTGGCTGGGCAATATACTACGTGGCTGGGCAACATACTACGTGGCTGGGCAACATACTACGTGGCTGGGCAATATACTACATGACTAGCCAATATACTACGTGGCTGGGCAATGTACTACGTGGCTCTGTGCTGTATACTACGTCACTGGGCAATATACTACGTCGCTGGGCAATATACTACGTCGCTGGGCAATATACTACGTCGCTGGGCAATATACTACATGACTGACCAATATACTACATCGCTGGGCAATATACTACGTCGCTGGGCAATATACTATGTCGCTGGGCAATATACTACGTCGCTGGGCAATATACTACGTGGCTGGGCAATATACTACGTCACTAGGCAATATACTACGTGGCTGGGCAATATACTACATGACTGACCAATATACTACGTCACTGGGCAATATACTACATGACTGACCAATATACTACATCACTGGGCAATATACTACATTACTGAGCAATATACTACGTGCCTGGGCAATATACTACGTGCCTGGGCAATATACTAGGTGACTGGGCAATATATTACGTGGCTGGACAATATACTACGTGGCAGGGCAATATACTACGTGGCTGGGCAATATACTACGTGGCTGCGCAATATAATACGTGCCTGGGCAATATACTATGTGACTCGGCAATATACTACGTGGCTGGACAATATACTACGTGGCTGGGCAATATACTACGTGGCTGGGCAATATACTACGTCGCTGGGCAATATACTACGTGGCTGGACAATATACTACGTCACTGGGCAATATACTACGTCACTGGGCAATATACTACGTCGCTGGGCAATATACTACGTGGCTGGGCAATATACTACGTGGCTGGGCAATATACTACGTGGCTGGGCAATATACTACGTGGCTGGGCAATATACTATGTGGCTGTGCAATATACTACGTGGCTGGGCAATATACTATGTGGTTGGGCAATATACTACGTGGCTGGGCAATATACTACGTGGCTGTGCAATATACTACGTGGCTGTGCAGTATACTAAGTGGCTGTGCAATATACTACGTGGCTGTGCAATATACTACGTGGCTGGCCAATATACTACGTGGCTGGGCAATATACTATGTGGCTGTGCAATATGCTACGTGGCTGGGCAAGATACTACGTGGCTGGACATTATACTACGTGACTGGGCAATATACTACGTGGCTGCGCAATATACTACGTAACTGGGCAATATACTATGTGGCTGGACAATATACTACGTGACTGGGCAATATGCTACATGGGCTGTGCAATATACTACGTGGCTGGGCAATATACTACGTCACTGGGAAATATACTTCGTGGCTGGGCAATATACTATGTCACTGGGCAATATACTACGTGGCTGGGCAATATACTACGTGGCTGGGCAATATACTATGTGGCTGGACAATATACTACGTGACTGGGCAATGTACTACGTGGCTGCGCAATATACTACATGGCTGGACAATATACTACGTGACTGGGCAATATACTGCATGGGCTGTGCAATATACTACGTGGCTGGGCAATATAATACATCACTGGGAAATATACTACGTGGCTGAGCAATATACTACGTCACTGGGCAATATACTACGTGGCTGGACAATATACTACGTGACTGGGCAATATACTACGTGGCTGGGTAATATACTACGTGGCTGGGCAATATACTATGTCACTGCGAAATATACTACGTGGCTGCACAATATACTACGTAACTGGGCAATATACTACGTGGCTGGGCAATATACTACGTGGCTGCGCAATATACTACGTAACTGGGCAATATACTACGTACTGGACAATATACTACGTGACTGGGCAATATACTACGTGGCTGGACAATATACTACGTGACTGGGCAATATACTACGTGGCTGGGCAATATACTACGTGGCTGCGCAATATACTACGTAACTGGGCAATATACTACGTACTGGACAATATACTACGTGACTGGGCAATATACTACATGGTCTTTGCAATATACTACGTGGCTGGGCAATATACTACATCACTCGGAAATATACTATGTGGCTGGGCAATATACTACGTCACTGGGCAATATACTACGTGACTGGACAATATACTACGTGACTGGGCAATATACTACGTGGCTGGGCAATATACTACGTGACTGGGCAATATACTACGTGGCTGGGCAATATACTACGTGGCTGGGCAATATACTACATGACTGGGCAATATACTACGTCACTGGGAAATATACTACGTGGCTGCACAATATACTACGTAACTGGGCAATATACTACGTGGCTGGACAATATACTACGTGACTGGGCAATATACTACGTGGCTGGGCAATATACTACATGGGCTGTGCAATATACTACGTGGCTGGGTAATATACTACGTCACTGGGCAATATACTATGTGGCTGGACAATATACTACGTGACTGGGCAATATACTACGTGGCTGGGCAATATACTACGTGACTGGGCAATATACTACGTCACTGGGAAATACACTACGTGGCTGCACAATATACTACCTAACTGGGCAATATACTACGTGGCTGGACAATATACTACGTGACTGGGCAATATACTACGTGGCTGGGCAATATACTACGTGGCTGCGCAATATACTACGTAACTGGGCAATATACTACGTGGCTGGACAATATACTACGTGGCTGGGCAATATACTACGTGGCTGGGCAATATACTACATGACTGGGCAATATACTACGTCAGTGGGAAATATACTACGTGGCTGCACAATATACTACGTAACTGGGCAATATACTACGTGGCTGGACAATATACTACGTGACTGGGCAATATACTACGTGGCTGGGCAATATACTACATGGGCTGTGCAATATACTACGTGGCTGGGTAATATACTACGTCACTGGGCAATATACTACGTGACTGGGCAATATGCTATGTGGCTGGGCAATATACTACGTGGCTGGGCAATATACTACGTGACTGGACAATATACTACGTGACTGTGCAATATACTACATGGACTGTGCAATATACTACGTGGCTGGGCAATATAATACGTGACTGGGCAATATACTAAGTGGCTGGGCAGTATACTACGTGACTGGGCAATATACTATGTGGCTGGGCAATATACTATATCACTAGGCAATATACTACGTGGCTGGGCAATATACTACGTGACTGGGCAATATACTACGTGGCTGCGCAATATACTACGTAACTGGGCAATATACTACGTGGCTGGGCAATATACTACGTGACTGGGCAATATACTACGTGACTGGGCAATATACTACATGGGCTGTGCAATATACTACGTAGCTGGGCAATATACTACGTGACTGGGCAATATACTAAGTGGCTGGGCAATATACTACATCAATGGGTAATATACTACGTGGCTGGGCAATATACTACGTGGCTGGGCAATATACTACGTGGCTGTGCAATATACTACGTAACTGGGCAATATACTACGAGGCTGTGCAATATACTACGTGGCTGGGCAATATACTACGTCACTGGGCAATATACTACGTGGCTGGGCAATATACTACGTGGTTGGGCAATATACTACGTGGTTGGGCAATATACTACATGGCTGGGCAATATACTACGTGGTTGGGCAATATACTACGTGGCTGGACAATATACTACGTGACTGGGCAATATACTACGTGGCTGCACAATATACTACGTAACTGGGCAATATACTACATGGCTGGACAATATACTATGTGACTGGGCAATATACTACATGGGCTGTGCAATATACTACATGGCTGGGCAATATACTACATCACTGGGAAATATACTACGTGGCTGGGCAATATACTACGTCACTGAGCAATATACTACGTGGCTGGGCAATATACTACATGGCTGCGCAATATGCTACGTAACTGGGCAATATACCACGTGACTGGGCAATATACTACGTGACTGGGCAATATACTACGTCAATATACTACGTGGCTGGGCAATATACTACGTCACTGGGCAATATACTACTTGGCTGCGCAATATACTACGTGGCTGGGCAATATACTACGTGGCTGGACAATATACTACGTGGCTGGACAATATACTAACCAATCTAAGCAATAACTTTATTTCGAAACCATTGGATTAAAAATAAGCACGACACCCAAACTCCTTATAGTAGGAGTGGGTCTATAAAAGCCTGGTTTGGTGAAAGGAGGGCAGAGATGGAGGGAGAAAACAATGGGATAAAAAATCCTAGATATCCCTAACACGTATTCCCTGCCTGTCAGCGGAGGTTGGCACCCTCTTGAATGCAAATGGCGCCCCCGCTCCTATACACAGGTGGTGCCTGAGGGGCTAAAACGGTGACCCGTAACTCTGAACCCTTCTAACTTCGGGCAGACCATAAAAAATACACACAGCAACACACAAACTAATATTAACAACAATATATTAAGTATCTTGCTGGAAAAATGACTTTTACATAAGATGGTGGATGAATATAACACCTCTACCACCTAGGCATATATACATGAGTAAGGATTAGTGTTGAGCGATACCGTCCGATACTTGAAAGTATCGGTATCGGATAGTATCGGCCGATACCCGAAAAGTATCGGAGATCGCCGATACCGATATCCGATACCAATACAAGTCAATGGGACACCAAGTATCGGAAGGTATCCTGATGGTTCCCAGGGTCTGAAGGAGAGGAAACTCTCCTTCAGGCCCTGGGATCCATATTAATGTGTAAAATAAAGAATTAAAATAAAAAATATTGATATATTCACCTCTCCGGCGGCCCCTGGACATCACCGCGGGTAACCTGCAGGCTTCTTTGTTTAAAATGAGCGCGTTTAGGACCTGAGGAATGACGTCGCGGCTTCTGATTGGTCGCGTGCCGCCCATGTGACCGCGACGCGACCAATCAGAAGCAGCAACGTCATTCCTCAGGTCCTAAACGCGCTCATTTTAAACAAAGAAGCCTGCAGGTTACCCGCGGTGATGTCCAGGGGCCGCCGGAGAGGTGAATATATCAATATTTTTTATTTTAATTCTTTATTTTACACATTAATATGGATCCGATACCGATACCCGATACCACAAAAGTATCAGATCTCGGTATCGGAATTCCGATACCGCAAGTATCGGCCGATACCCGATACTTGCGGTATCGGAATGCTCAACACTAGTAAGGATATTTTTATTCTGATAGTATTACCAAAGTCATATCCCCAATGGCGATAGCTGGAATATACAAGGTATCTTTTCAAAGTTCTGGAATACTTTGCACAGGGTGACTGATAAACATAACACCCCCACCATCTAAGGAAATACACATAAACGAAGATACAATAGCCTCAGTGATGTAAGGCTACGTTCACACTAGCGTTGTGCGCCGCTGCGTCGGCGACGCGACGCACAACGCACCGAAAAACGCGTGCAAACGCACGCAAAAACGCTGCGTTTTTCGACGCGTGCGTCGTTTTTTGACGAAAATCGGACGCAAGAAAAATGCAACTTGTTGCGTTTTCTTGGTCCGACGCTAGCGTCAAAAAAGACGCACGTGTCGGAAAACGCAATAAGCAAAAACGCATGCGTCCCCCATGTTAAACATAGGGGCGCATGACACGTGCGTCGCCGCTGCGTCGCCCGACGCTAGCGCGACGCACACTAGCCGAACGCTAGTGTGAACGTAGCCTAACCGAAATTTTGTATCCCAAATAGCAAAAACACTCATGTTCAATGTATGCCAATGTATGTATGCCTGTGAGGCAAAACCTGACCGCAGATAAGTGGATTGGGTTTTTTAATTTTATTATTTGGTATTTTCACCAACTATAGACGTGTTATTGGCATACATTGAACATGAGTGTTTTTGCTATTTGGGATACAAAATTTCGGTTACATCACTGAGGCTATTGTATCTTCGTTTATGTGTATTTCCTTAGATGGTGGGGGTGTTATGTTTATCAGTCACCCTGTGCACAGGAATTCCAGAACTTTGAAAAGATACCTTGTATATTCCAGCTATCGCCATTGGGGATATGACTTTGGTAATACTATCAGAATAAAAATATCCTTACTCATGTATATATGCCTAGGTGGTAGAGGTGTTATATTCATCCACCATCTTATGTAAAAGTCGTTTTTCCAGCAAAATACTTAATATATTGTTGTTAATATTAGTTTGTGTGTTGTTGTGTGTATTTTTTATGGTCTGCCCGAAGTTAGAAGGGTTCAGAGTTACGGGTTACCGTTTTAGCCCCTCAGGCACCACCTGTGTATAGGATCCCCCTACGTTTGTAGGGACTCAGTGAGGGTCAACAGGGGCAGCCGCCGAGGAGCGGGGGCGCCATTTGCGTTCAAGAGGGTGCCAACCTCCGCTGACAGGCAGGGATTTTTGGCTAGGGACTCCTTAGGGCGTACTAGCCTTAGCCATTAACGGAGTACTTTAGGTCGTAGGGCTCTGTACGGTCAGACCAGCCCGTGTGGGCTTGTATGTTGGTGATTTACTACCTGGTATTTGTTTTGTGTGTGTGTTGTTTATTTTTCTTTGGGCCCTGTGGTGTGGGCTATTTAGGTGTATTAATAAATTGTGAAAAAGAAAAAATAATCTCCAGCATGGATCTTCTAAAAAGTCAATTTATTGAAAACACTTTAAAATGCAAACATTTGCAAAAAAGAGATGGGGGTCCCAGGTGGTCAACGCCGACGCGTTTCGACCATCAGGTCTTAGTCATGGCATGAAAATGGAACCACATATTAACATTTTATACAACACAGAACACTAAAACAACAAGTGCTTAGATTAAAACTCAGGTGGGCAATCAGAACATTCATTAGATTAACCCCCTGTGAACCGCAAAAGAGAAAGACATGTCTATGGAAAAAGAACCACAACGGTATATCAAAAAATACATTAGCCGGAGTAATAGAACCAATTCACAGTGTGTACAATATTAAATATCACCTTCTTATGGAGAGAAGAGAAAAAAAAAAAAAAACACACGGAAAAAAAAATTAATAAAAATAAAAAAACACAATTATAAAAAAAAAAAAAAAAATTGGATTATATGAAATAAATATATGAAATTATTACATTAATCTAACTGCAAAATGAGGTCAAGACGTTTGTTCAGCCCTAAGGGCACCCTTGACTGTAGAGAAAATATCCAAAAGGATTCACGATTTAATATCTTACGTCTATGATCACCGCCTCTCGGGGGTTTATGCACTTTTTCAATAGCAGTCACTTTAATCATGCTGGTGTTACCTGCATGGATTGTTTTGCAGTGGTGAGACACTGCAGAAATGTTATGTGATGTATTATTAAGTGCAGATTCTGAGATATGCTTACAAAACCTTCTTTTTAGAGGGCCCACTGTGCAGCCCACATATTGCAGTTTACATAAGTCGCATTCTATCAAGTAAATGACACCTTCTGAGTTGCAATTCATGTGCGTTCGAATCGGATAAGTAATGCCTGTCACACTAGAGGTGAAACTAGTAGTTTTTCTTACGAAATTACACGTTTTACACGGGTGGTGACCACATTTAAAAAAACCCTTATTAATAAATTATCAGACATCATCACATCAAGGGACTCATAGGGCATTTAGGGCAAGCCGTCGAGGAGCGGGGGCGCCATATTGCGTCCAAGAGGGTGCCAACCTCCGCAGATAGGCAGGGAATACGTGTTAGGGATATCTAGGATTTTTTATCCCATTGTTTTCTCCCTCCATCTCTGCCCTCCTTTCACCAAACCAGGCTTTTATAGACCCACTCCTACTATAAGGAGTTTGGGTGTCGTGCTTATTTTTAATCCAATGGTTTTGAAATAAAGTTATTGCTTAGATTAGTTTTTTTTTTTTTCAATTATTGATACTAATTCTGGATTATCAGAAATTGTACTTTTTTTTGGACAATATACTACGTGACTGAGTAATATACTACATGGGCTGTGCAATATACTACGTGGGTGGGCAATATACTAAGTGACTGGGCAATATACTACATGGCTGGGCAATATACTACGTCACTGGGCAATATACTACGTGGCTGGGCAGTATACTACGTGACTGGACAATATACTACGTGGCTGGGCAATATACTACGTGGCTGGACAATATACTATGTGACTGGGCAATATACTACGTGGCTGGGCAACATACTACGTGACTGGGCAATATACTACGTCACTGGGCAATATACTACGTGGCTGGGCAATATATTACGTGGCTGGGCAGTATACTATGTGACTGGACAATATACTACGTGGCTGTGAAAAATACTACGTGGCTGGGCAATATACTACGTGGCTGTGCAAAATACTACGTGGCTGGGCAATATACTACGTGGCTGGGCAATATACTATGTAACTGGGCAATATACTACGTGGCTGGGCAATATACTACGTGGCTGCGCAATATACTACGTAACTGGGCAATATGCTACGTGACTGGGCAATATACTACGTCAATATACTACGTGGCTGGGCAATATACTACGTAACTGGGCAATATACTACGTGGCTGGGCAATATACTACGTAACTGGGCAATATACTACGTGGCTGCGCAATACACTACATAACTGGGCAATATACTAGGTGGCTGGGCAATATACTACGTGTCTGGGCAATATACTACGTGGCTGGACAATATACTACGTGATTGGGCAACATACTACGTGGCTGGGCAATATACTACGTGGCTGGACAATATACTATGTGACTGGGCAATATTCTACATGGGCTGTGCAATATAATACGTGGGTGGGCAATATACTACGTCACTGGGCAATATACTACGTGGCTGGGCAGTATACTACGTCACTGGGCAATATACTACGTGGCTGTGCAGTATACTATGTGACTGGACAATATACTACGTGACTGGGCAATATACTACGTGGCTGGGCAATATACTACGTGACTGGGCAATATACTACGTCGCTGGGCAGTATACTACGTGACTGGACAATATACTACGTGGCTGGGCAATATACTACGTGACTGGGTAATATACTACGTGACTGGACAATATACTACGTGACTGGGCAATATACTATGTGGCTGGGCAGTATACTACGTGACTGGACAATATACTACGTGGCTGGGCAATATACTACGTCACTGGACAATATACTATGTGGCTGGGCAATATACTATGTGGCTGGGCAATATACTACGTCACTGGGCAATATACTATGTCACTGGGCAATATACTACGTGGCTGAGCAATATACTACGTGGCTGGGCAATATACTATGTGGCTGTGCAAAATACTACGTGGCTGGGCAATATACTACGTCAATATACTACGTGGCTGGGCAATATACTACGTAACTGGGAAATATACTACGTGACTGGGCAATATACTACGTCAATATACTACGTGGCTGGGCAATATACTACGTCACAGGGCAATATACTACGTGGCTGCGCAATATAGTACGTAACTGGGCAATATACTAGGTGGCTGGGCAATATACTATGTCACTGGGCAATATACTACGTCACTAGGCAATATACTAGGTGGCTGGGCAATATACTACGTGTCTGGGCAATATACTACGTGGCTGGACAATATACTACGTGACTGGGCAACATACTACGTGGCTGGGCAATATACTACGTGGCTGGACAATATACTATGTGACTGGGCAATATACTATGTGGCTGGGCAGTATACTACGTGACTGGGCAGTATACTACGTGACTGGACAATATACTACATGGCTGGGCAATATACTACGTCACTGGGCAATATACTACGTGGCTGAGCAATATACTACGTGGCTGGGCAATATACTACGTGGCTGGGCAATATACTACGTGGCTGTGCAAAATACTAGGTGGCTGGGCAATATACTACGTGTCTGGGCAATATACTACGTGGCTGGGCAATATACTATGTGGCTGGACAATATACTACATGGCTGGACAATATACTACGTGACTGGGCAACATACTACGTGGCTGGACAATATACTATGTGACTGGGCAATATTCTACATGGGCTGTGCAATATACTACGTGGGTGGGCAATATACTACGTCACTGGGCAATATACTACGTGGCTGGGCAGTATACTACGTCACTGGGCAATATAATACGTGGCTGGGCAGTATACTATGTGACTGGACAATATACTACATGACTGGGCAATATACTACGTGGCTGGGCAATATACTACGTGATTGGGCAGTATACTACGTGACTGGACAATATACTACGTGGCTGGGCAATATACTACGTCACTGGGCAATATACTACGTCACTGGGCAATATACTACGTGGCTAGGCAATATACTACGTCACTGGGCAATATACTACATGGCTGAGCAATATACTACGTGGCTGAGCAATATACTACGTGGCTGGGCAATATACTACGTGGCTGGGCAATATACTACGTGGCTGTGCAATATACTACGTCACTGGGCAGTATACTACGTGACTGGGCAACATACTACGTGGCTGGGCAATATGCTACGTGGCTGGACAATATACTACGTGACTGGACAATATACTACGTGACTGGGCAGTATACTACGTGACTGGACAATATACTACATGGCTGGGCAATATACTACATCACTGGGCAATATACTACGTGGCTGAGCAATATACTACGTGGCTGGGCAATATACTACGTCACTGGGCAATATACTACGTGGCTGGACAATATACTTCGTGGCTGGGCAATATGCTACGCCACTGGGCAATATACTACGTGGCTGAGCAATATACTACGTGGCTGGGCAATACACTACGTGGCTGGGCAATATACTACGTGGCTGTGCAATATACTACGTGGCTGTTGAATATACTACGTGGCTGGGCAATATACTACGTGGCTGGGCAATATACTACGTGGCTGCGCAATATACTACGTAACTGGGCAATATACTACGTGGCTGGGCAACATACTATGTGGCTGGGCAGTATACTACGTGACTGGACAATATACTACATGGCTGGGCAATATACTACGTCACTGGGCAATATACTACGTGGCTGGGCAATATACTATGTCACTGGGCAATATACTACGTGGCTGAGCAATATACTACGTGGCTGGGCAATATACTACGTGGCTGGGCAATATACTACGTGGCTGTGCAAAATACTACGTGGCTGGGCAATATACTACGTGGCTGTGCAAAATACTACGTGGCTGGGCAATATACTACGTGGCTGGGCAATATACTACGTAACTGAGCAATATACTACGTGGCTGGGCAATATACTACGTGGCTGCGCAATATACTACGTAACTGGGCAATATACTACGTGACTGGGCAATATACTATGTGACTGGGCAATATACTACGTCAATATACTACGTGGCTGGGCAATATACTACGTCACTGGGCAATATACTACGTGGCTGCGCAATATACTACGTAACTGGGCAATATACTAGGTGGCTGGGCAATATACTACGTCACTGGGCAATATACTAGGTGGCTGAGCAATATACTACGTGTCTGGGCAATATACTACGTGGCTGGACAATATACTACATGACTGGGCAACATACTACGTGGCTGGGCAATACACTATGTGGCTGGACAATATACTATGTGACTGGGCAATATTCTACATGGGCTGTGCAATATACTACGTGGGTGGGCAATATACTACGTCACTGGGCAATATACTACGTGGCTGGGCAGTATACTACGTTACTGGGCAATATACTACGTGGCTGGGCAGTATACTATGTGACTGGACAATATACTACGTGACTGGGCAATATACTATGTGGCTGGGCAATATACTACGTGACTGGGCAGTATACTACGTGACTGGACAATATACTACGTGGCTGGGCAATATACTACGTCACTGAGCAATATACTACGTGGCTGGGCAATATACTTCGTGGCTGGGCAATATGCTACGTCACTGGGCAATATACTACGTGGCTGAGCAATATACTACGTGGCTGTGCAATATACTACGTGGCTGGGCAATATACTACGTGGCTGTGCAATATACTACGTGGCTGGGCAATATACTACGTGGCTGGGCAATATACTACGTGGCTGCGCAATATACTACGTAACTGGGCAATATACTACGTGGCTGGGCAACATACTATGTGGCTGGGCAGTATACTATGTGGCTGGACAATATACTACGTGGTTGGGCAATATACTACGTGGTTGGGCAATATACTTTGTGACTGGGCAATATACTACGTAAATGGGCAATATACTACGTGGCTGGACAATATACTACGTGACTGGGCAATATACTACATGGGCTGTTCAATATACTACGTGGCTGGGCAATATACTATATGGCTGCGCAATATACTATGTGGCTGGGCAATATACTACGTGGCTGGGCAATATACTACGTCACTGGGCAATATAGTACGTGACTGGGCAATATACTATGTGACTGGGCAATATACTATGTAACTGGGCAATATACTACGTGGCTGGGCAATATACTACGTCACTGGGCAGTATACTACGTGACTGGGCAATATACTACGTGGCTGGGCAATATACTACGTAACTGGGCAATATATTACGTAACTGGGCAATATACTACGTGGCTGGACAATATACTACGTGACTGGGCAATATACTACGTGGCTGGGCAATATACTACGTGGCTGCGCAATATACTCCATAACTGGGCAATATAGTACATGACTGGGCAATATACTACGTGACTGGGCAATATACTACGTGACTGGGCAATATACTACATCAATATACTACGTGGCTGGGCAATATACTGCGTGGCTGCACAATATACTACGTAACTGGGCAATATACTACGTGGCTGGGCAATATGCTACGTGGTTGGGCAATATATTACGTCACTGGGCAATTTACTACGTGTCTGGGCAATATACTACGTGGCTGGGCAATATACTACTTTGCTGGCCAATATACTACGTGACTGGGCAATATACTATGTGGCTGGGCAATATACTACATAGCTGGGCAATATACTACGTGGGCTGTGCAATATACTACATGTCTGGGCAATATACTATGTGTCTGGGCAATATACTATGTGGCTGGGCAATATACTACGTGGCTGTGCAATATACTACGTGGCTGGGCAATATACTACGTGGCTGGGCAATATACTACCTGGCTGGGCAATATACTACGTGGCTGGGCAATATACTATGTCGCTGGGCAATATACTACGTCACTGGGGAATATACTACGTTGCTGGGCAATATACTACGTTGCTGGGCAATATACTACGTGGCTGTGCAATATACTACGCGGCTGGGCAATATACTACGTGACTGGGCAATATACTACGTGGCTGGGCAATATACTACGTGGCTGGGCAATACACTACGTAACTGGGCAATATACTACGTGGCTGGGCAATATACTACGTGGACATGCATATTCTAGAATACCCGATGCGTTAGAATCGGGCCACCATTTAGTATACAATATATACATAAACCAACATTACAGAACACAACCTATGTATTCACCACCCAAGGCTCAAGTTCGATGCCTGCAAACCTTCTATTCAGGGAACAGAAATATAAATCAAAAATCTAGGGTGTAAAGACATCAGCCCACCACCAGGATATAGGAGCGCTAACAGACTAAGGCACCCCGAAGGAGAAACCCCTCCAGAGATGGGCCGCCCTTCGGGCCCCCGGGCCCCCAGGCCCCCGCACTGCAGAGAACACACCTTCACCAGGGCACCTAGGATGCTGCTAAAAAAGGAACCACTCAAAGCAAATAATAAGGATCCTTAAAATATAACTTTTAATAATTAAAGCTAAAAACGGTTTGTTCCAATATATGCAACAAAGGTATTAAAAAATGCAGCCCATGAGAGCCAAATACAAACTACCTTGCCCTGTCAGGTGCCCTATTCCTGGTCCCTACCTGACAGCGGAGGTTGGTACCCTAAGTTTCTGCGGTAGGCGCCCGCTCCTCAACTACTGGCCCTAGTAGCCCTAAATAAACCCTATATTCCCTAGAAGAGACGTACCAAATATATCCACCCCAGAAGAAAAATGAAAAAAATATAAAAAATCAAAAAACTGCACAAATTAGAATAGAAAAAATCAAGAAAATGAACATAGCAAAAAAAAAAAATAATTTTCTTGATCCACCAGACAAGAAAGTCCCTTAAATAGGGATAGTAGAAAATGTCACTGCCAAAGGGGTAAGAATAACACCAATGTCTCTTTGATCCCCCCAAAAAAATGCACCTTTATATCTTTGTGGCATTGATCCATGTCCCCTGATGAACCCCCAGGATTCTCACGGGGGGGGAAACGCGTCGGGCAGAATAGGGAGGATATCCCGGCAGGAGACTAACGGAGCTGGATGATCGTATCACCACCCACAACGCCTCTGGGACGCAGATGAGTAGAAGCGTTTGATACAGCATTGGACTATGGGGTGTTTTAGGACAATTTTTTAACCGGCTCTGGTGGTCCCGTTTTTCTTTTTGCTGGGATGTCTCTGTGTTGATGTGGGCCACTGTCCTATTGTGAATATCATACATCTGGGAGTCATCGGACTTTAGAGAAATTTTTGGACTATATGTTTTTCTTATAAGTATAAATACGGGATGGAGTGGCTCGCTGATATTTTGTGGATAAACGAGACATTGGTATTTTTACCCATTGGGGTGTGACTTTGTACTATTCCCTCTTAGGGACTCTTTTCTTCTGGCAAACAACAAATTTGTGTTTTTTTTGCTATGTTTATTTTTTTCATTTTTATCTTTGTAGTTTTTTTATTTTTGTTATATTCCTTTCATTTTTGGGGGTATTTATATTGGATATGTCCCTTTTTGGGAACGTCATTGAATGTACAGAAGCATATGGTTACCCTTAAGTATATATATGGGATGGAGTGGCCCACTGATATTTTTTTGGATCAAAGAGACATTGGTGTTATTCTTACCCTTTTAGCAGTGACATTTTCTACTATCCCTATTTAAGGGACTCTCTGGTTTGGCAGATCAAGAAAAATCTTTTTTGTTTTTTTGCTATGTTCATTTTCTTGATTTTTTCTATTCTAATTTGTGCAGTTTTTTGATTTTTTATATTTTTTTCATTTTTCTTCTGGGGTGGATATATTTGGTACGTCTCTTCTAGGGAATATAGGGTTTATTTAGGGCTACTAGGGCCAGTCGTCAAGGAGCGGGCGCCTACCGCAGAAACTTAGGGTGCCAACCTCCGCTGTCAGGTAGGGACCAGGAATAGGGCACCTGACAGGGCAAGGTAGTTTGGCTCTCATGGGCTGCATTTTTTAATACCTTTGTTGCATATATTGGAACACACCTAGGATGCTGCTACAAACTTCATCTACACGGAGGATTTTCCTCTGCGCCGAAACTAATACTCGTGCGTTCCACGTGAAGTACCCGACGTCTGCGCTGACTAAGAATAAAGCGGCTCGGTACCTTCTCCCGAGGTCTCTGAACGCTCCATAGGCCACTCGGCATAGGACAGAGTGGACAGCCGCGGCCAACCAATGGAAGCGCCCACCCAGAGCAATGAATTGTATTCACCTGTCCTACAACCCCTGGCAAAAATTATGGAATCACCAGCCTTGGAGGATGTTCATTCAGTTGTTTAATTTTGTAGAAAAAAAAAAATCAGATCACAGATATGGCACAAAACTAAAATCATTTCAAATGGCAACTTTCTGGCTTTAAGAAACACTAAAAGAAATCAAGAACAAAAAATGTGGTAGTCAGTAATGGTTACTTTTTTTAACCAAGCATAGGGAAAAATTATGGAATCACTCAATTCTGAGGAAAAAATTATGGAATCATGAAAAACAAGCAAAAAACACTCCAACACATCACTAGTATTTTGTTGCAGCAACTCCAGGTTGGATTCTTGTTATGGACCATTTTCTTCAACTTCCACCAAAGATTTTCTATTGGATTAAGATCCGGACTATTTGCAGCCATGACATTGACCTTATTTGTCTTTTTTCAAGGAAAGGACAGGCCGGAGCGAGCCGCCCCCTCCCCCCCACGGCTAAGCGAAGGCCAGCATGACAATGGGTTGGAGAGGAGGGGGTGGGGCTGAAAGGGTTAACAGCATTAGGGGGCGGGGGGGCTAGTGAAGAGAGGGTTAGGGAAGTGTCAGGGGGCGGGGGCCGGTCAGTTCCCGCTCACCTGCACTAGAAGCAGAAGCATCATGTCCGGAGTTGATGCGGTGCTGCAGAGCCTGAGGGCGGCTGCAGCCTCCCGGCCTCCTGGATGGCTGGAGGCGCAGGTTGCCCACCTGCTGGACGGCGGCGCCGGCGGCAGCGGATCACCGCCGGAGGTCCCCCATCTTGATCGGTGGGCTCGGCGGACACGGCCCCCCGAGCGCCTATCGCCGGATCCTGGGCCTAGCGCCCCCCGCAGGCGTAGGAGCCCCTCCCGGGACCCTCCAGGCCGGACGCCGGTAAGAGCAGCGGCGAGTAGGCCCCGGCCTGGGAGGAATCCGACTGCCAGGCGGGGCGCAGCGGCGGTTGCAAGGCCCTCACCTCGTGCTGCGGTGGGGGCGGAGCCAAGACACGCCGGGCAGCGCTTGGGGCCTAGAGCAGCGGGAGGCCACGGCGGTGCCGTTCCTGCCGCGCGGCCTGCCTCGGCGGTGCGAGCGGGGCCCAGAGGAGCGGTGGATGGAAGCGGGGTGGGCGGCCCGAGGCAGGACGGCGCTGGGTCGGCCCCTACAACAGCGGCGGGGGGTCCCCCTGCTCCAGGGCTGTGGAGCGGACAGCCTCCTGCGGCGGCCTGGAGTGCGGCTGGCGCCGGTCAGCAGGATGTGCCCTCGCCGGTCCAGGCGGCGTCTCCCCCTATCGCGTGGAGTCTGAATCCGGTGTCCCACGGGCCAGCGGCGTCCCGGAGCAGCGGGTCTGACGGACACCTCCAAGGCACATCGTTGGATGGGTTGGTGGCGGATTGGGCCGTTCGTGGACGTCCGGATACCAGCACTCCGGCTGGAGGGACCACAGATCCCTTGCAGCCCGGTGAGTATGCGTCTGTGTCTCGTGTTTGTTCTTCTGATGCTAGTGCGCCTGCGTTTAGTGGGGGTCAGGGAGCGCTTAGCGGCGTAGCTGCGGCAGGGGTAGCAGGCGGCGGTGAAGCGGCAGGGGTGCGGGAGCTTTTGGTTAATGTGCAGAACCTGCTAGCTAGATTGGATCATGATGTGGCTCCGCAGAGTTTTCTGGGTGCTTGGTCTGGTGTAACACGGAGTCCGGTTAGTGCGGCAGCAGCGCAGGCCGAGGTTGTGGAGCCAGTTTCGGTTTCTGTGCAGACCGAGAAGGAGAAGGAGTGTAGGGTCCACTTAGATGATAGGGCGCACGGCGAGGTATACGTGTGTTTTGAGGGCCCGTTGGGGGCGCATCTTAAGAAAGAGGTCAGGGAAAAGATTAGCAAGGATGAGTATGTGGAAATTTTTTCACTGCTCCCCCTAGAGAAATTTAACATTGATAAGGGGAAGAAGGAGGATTTTAAAAAGGAGGAGGAAGAAAAACGGCGTTGGTGTTTGATTCCCCAGACTTTTGCTAATTGGCTTCAGGCTTTTGCCATTTTGGCCAGTGTTATTGGTGAGAAGGCTCCGGAGAACTGCTCGGGGCTATTTTGCTACATGGATTCCATCAGCGAGGCTCATAGGGTGTATGGCGGTCAGGCGTGGCTTAGGTACGATGAGCAGTTTAGGCAGAGAAAAGCAGTGCGGCCGGCCATTAGGTGGGACCAGAAAGATATTGGTCTCTGGTTGCGCGTAATGGCGCAGTACAAGTTCGGCCATCCCTTTCAAGGGGGGGCCGGTAGGTCCGGCCATGGATCTCAGTCCGGTGCAGGGAGCTCCTCAGGCAACGCCGGTCAGGCAGGAGGACAGAAGTTGGGCGTCTGCTGGCAATTTAATGAGGGACAGTGCAAATTTGGAAGCAATTGTAGATTTAAACATTTGTGCTCCCACTGCAGTGGTTCCTCCCACGGAGCCGCAAAATGCTTTAAGAAGGGCAAGGCAAAAGCAGGTCCAGGTAATTCCCATGGGGGAGACTCCGGTGATGGTGGAAAGGATGGTCCCTTATCTAAATAGGTACCCAGATAGGGAAAAGGCGGCACTGTTACTGTCCGGTTTTACGGAAGGTTTTGTTATTCCGGCACCTCCTTTTGTGGTTCCCGTTGTTAGAAAAAATTTGCATTCAGCCTTGTTACACTCTGAGGTGGTTTCAGAGAAGTTACGTAAGGAGGTGGCTCTGGGCCGCATGGCGGGCCCATTTGACCACGCTCCGTTTGAGGACTTAGTTGTTTCCCCTCTGGGGGTGGTCCCTAAGAAGGAAGCAGGTAAATTTTGCCTTATTCAGCACCTGTCGTATCCTAAGGGTAGGTCGGTGAACGACGGCATCGATCCTGAGTTGTGCTCGGTGGTTTACGCATCGTTTGATGAGGCGGTAGTTTGGGTGCAGAGATGCGGAAAAGGCGCCCTGCTTGCAAAGACGGACATAGAATCCGCTTTTCGATTGCTGCCGGTTCATCCGTCTAGCGTTAGACTTCTTGGATGTTTTTGGGAGGATAAATTTTTTGTTGACAGATGTTTGCCCATGGGTTGTTCGCTGTCTTGTGCTCTGTTCGAGGCATTTAGTTCCTTTTTGGAATGGGTGGTACGGGACGTGTCTGGTTGTGACGCGGTACTACACTACCTAGACGATTTTTTGTGCATCGGTCCGGCGGGGTCTGATTGCTGTGCAAGGATTCTGAGTGCGATTGAATGGGTGACTTTGCGGTTCGGTGTCCCGCTGGCCCCGGGCACGACAGAGGGCCGAGTACGTGCTTGTGTTTCTTAGGCATAGTCATTGATACCGTGCGGTGGGAGTTTCGTTTGCCGGAGGACAAATTGACGGGCCTGCGGGAAGATGTTGGGCGGACTGGTCGCCTGCGTAAGTTGCCTTTGCGAGACCTGCAATCACTGCTTGGTAAACTTAATTTCGCTTGTCGAGTCATGCCAATGGGGCGAGTTTTTTCTAGGAGGTTGGCTAGCGCTACGGCGGGAGTTAAGGCTCCTCACCATTTTGTGCGGTTATCAGCTGAGCACAAGGAGGATTTGGCAGTGTGGAGTGAGTTCCTGAAGTCATATAACGGTAGGTCTTTGTTTATGGCGGGCGTGATTGACAACGAGTCGTTGGAATTATTCACTGACGCAGCCGGAGGTTCGGGTTTTGGAGCATATTTTCAAGGGCAATGGTGCGCGGCAAAGTGGCCTGCGAGTTGGATTTCTACCGGTTTAGTTCGTAACATTGCTTTCCTGGAGATTTTCCCTATTTTGGTATCTGTGCACTTGTGGCAAGATATTTTTCGAAACAGGCGCGTTCGTTTTCGCTGCGATAACATGGGGGTGGTGTGCGCGATTAATAGTTTATCTGCATCATCGCCGCCGGTGGTTTGCGTGTTACGGCATTTGGTGTTGTTGTGTTTGACTTTGAACGCGCACGTCACAGCGTCGCATGTGCCGGGAGTTCATAACTCTATCGCTGACTCTCTTTCTCGTTTACAGTTCGATCGCTTTCGGTCATTGGCCCCGGAGGCGGAGATGGTCGGTTTGGAGTGCCCTCCAGAACTTTGGCTAGCGGTGTCCGGGACGCTCAGGCGTTGATTAAGGCGTCGTTGGCTCCCAGAACCTGGGAGGCCTATCAGGCAATTTGGCGGGAGTGGGAGGTTTTGCTAGCGGCGGCATCTGGTGGGCTGAGCCACCAGGATCAGGTCGGGATCCTGTTGTCATGGTTAAGCCAGGGGGCATCAGCGGGTTGGTCTCCTGCAAAAGTGTCAAGAGTTATGGCGGCTTTGGCTTTTGGTTGCAAATTGCGGGGTCAGGACGATATCACCAAGTCCTTTTTGGTGCAGAGGGCCGTAAAAGGTTTTAGGCGGCGGCCCAGAGGAACAGATTCAAGGCGGCCTGTGTCTTTTAACGTTTTGGAAAAATTGGGCGAAGCGTTGTCTTCACTGTGTTCTTCGTTTTTTGAGCTTTGTTTATTTCGGCTGGCTTTTTCATTGGCCTTTTTTGGGGCGTTTAGAGTGGGAGAGTTGGTGGCACCAAACAAAAAAGGGTCGGGGGGCTTATTGGCCAGGGACGTGTTGTTGGCTGAGGGCCAGGTGGAGTTATGGTTGCGACGGTCAAAGTCGGATCAGGAGGGGCGGGGCAGCAGAATTGTGGTGGGTTCAGTTGCGGGGTCTGTTATGTGTCCAGTCTCTTGCCTTAGCAACTTTTGGGGCCTGCAGCCTAGGCGGGATGGGGCTTTGTTATGTCACCAGGACGGTTCCTGCTTGTCTCGATACCAGTTCACGGCGGTTTTCAAAAAGGCGATTTCGTCGGTGGGTTTGGATGGGGCTTGTTTCGCCCCTCACTCCTTCCGGATAGGAGCCGCAACTGAAGCGGCAATTGGGGGATTGGGGGATTCCGCCATTCGCAGGATCGGTAGGTGGCGCTCCAACCGCTTTAGGAGTTATGTGCGGCCACAAGGGGTGGTCGATGGGGTTTTATAGGCTTGATGGAGTGTTTTGCTGCAGTTGGGGGACAGTTGTTAAGTTTGTGTTTTGTTTTCCAGGTCACCAAGGTTTATTGGTGTGGATTCTTGGACACTCGTACGTGCACTGGGGAGCTCTGCGAGCCGACGTTCGGACGGAGGGCAGGCAACTGGGCTTTGATCGAAGCGTCGCAGTCATCCGGTGGCTCGGTTTTCGGGGTATGTCCTGGAATCGCGTGTTGCGGGAGATCCATAACAGCGTGAGACTGGACAGAGCCCCCGACGTTTTGGTTTTGCACGTGGGGGGTAACGATCTCGGGGTCCGACCTTTTCGGGAGTTGGTCAGAGACATAAAACAGGATTGTTTGCGGTTGTGGGTTTTGTACCCGGGGTTGACTATCGTCTGGTCCGAAATTGTGCCGCGGAAACGGTGGAAGCACATACGGTCTTTGGAAAAAATTGATAAGGCCCGCATAAAGGTGAACAGGGCGGTGTCTGCCTTTGTGGTTAGGAATGGGGGCGCGGCGGTCAGACATTTTGAACTGGAATCAGGAAAAGGGGAGTACTGGTTGGCGGACGGTGTTCATTTGAATGCTGTCGGAATGGATTTTTGGGCTCTCGGGTTACAGGAGGGCATTGAGAGGGCCATAGCTTTTCGGTCGGGTGGGGTCTCGGGCCTTTAAGGTGTTCAAAGGCCTCTCGTTGTGGCGGCTGGGGGGAGTCCTTGGAGTTGGTGGAAATTGGTTTGGGGGGTCCATAGGTATATGGCTCCTCTGTTTTGAAGTTTATTATGTTTCGGATCTGGTGATTGGTGGTGGGGAGTTCCGGCAGGGGTGGTCGGATCTCACGTTTTTACCGCAAACAGTGAACCCTCTTGTGGGGTTTTTGGTGCTCCCGAGCCAGGTTTACAACGGCTGGGAGTAAAATATGGTTTTGAGTTATGTTCGCGGTATGGTTAAAATCACCAGATTCTTTTGGGCTCCAAGGACTTCCCCTAGTTTTTTAAATGTATGCTTTTACATTAATTGTTAACTGTTGTTTTGTTTAATAAACAGGCTGCTGTGGCCTACATAATTCCAAAGAAACTCTTGTCTCTGTCTTAATTGGGAGAATGGGTTCGGGTGGTCGCGTTGGGAGAAAAGGTAAGGGATTGAAAGAGTGTCAGCAGGAGGTATCTCCCTCTTTCCCAAGAGGCTTCGACAATACCAGGGTCAAGGACAGGCCGGAGCGAGCCGCCCCCTCCCCCCACGGCTAAGCGAAGGCCAGCATGACAATGGGTTGGAGAGGAGGGGGTGGGGCTGAAAGGGTTAACAGCATGAGGGGGCGGGGGGGCTAGTGAAGAGAGGGTTAGGGAAGTGTCAGGGGGCGGGGGCCGGTCAGTTCCCGCTCACCTGCACTAGAAGCATCCCTCCCTCCCGCCCTTTGGTTTGTGGTTCTGTGGGGTTACATTACTCGCGGTGAGCGGGTAGTTATAGTATTCATATGGTTCTTTTTGGGTCATTGCGGCCGGGGCGGCTGGGGGGAGTCCTTGGAGTTGGTGGAAATTGGTTTGGGGGGTCCATAGGTATATGGCTCCTCTGTTTTGAAGTTTATTATGTTTCGGATCTGGTGATTGGTGGTGGGGAGTTCCGGCAGGGGTGGTCGGATCTCACGTTTTTACCGCGAACAGTGAACCCTCTTGTGGGGTTTTTGGTGCTCCCGAGCCAGGTTTACAACGGCTGGGAGTAAAATATGGTTTTGAGTTATGTTCGCGGTATGGTTAAAATCACCAGATTCTTTTGGGCTCCAAGGACTTCCCCTAGTTTTTGAAATGTATGCTTTTACATTAATTGTTAACTGTTGTTTTGTTTAATAAACAGGCTGCTGTGGCCTACATAATTCCAAAGAAACTCTTGTCTCTGTCTTAATTGGGAGAATGGGTTCGGGTGGTTGCGCTGGGGGAAAAGGTAAGGGATTGAAAGAGTGTCATCAGGAGGTATCTCCCTCTTTCCCAAGAGGCTTCGACAATACCAGGGTCATGTTTGCACAGTTTTTGCTCTATGGCAGGATGCATTATCATCTTGAAAAATGATTTCATCATCCCCAAACATCCTTTCAATTGATGGGATAAGAAAAGTGTCCAAAATATCAACATAAACTAAGATGTAATGACAGCCATCTCCCCAGTGCCTTTACCTGACATGCAGCCCCATATCATCAATGACTGTGGAAATTTGCATGTTCTCTTCAGGCAGTCATCTGTATGAATCTCATTGGAGCGGCACCAAACAAAAGTTCCAGCATCATCACCTTGCCCAATGCAGATTCGCGATTCATCACTGAATATGACTTTCATCCAGCGTCGGACTGGAGCACCTTGGGCCCACCAGAGAAAATCATTCTTGGGGCCCACTATGTAGCTACATAGAAATAGATACAAGACCAACAATTGTGCGGTAAAAAGCGCTAATATCAGGGTATAATATAAGGTAGTTCACGTCTTAATAATGTATCAAGGGTTGGGGTAGCCCCCTCACAGAATATAATGTAGCCCCCTCAAAGTATAATGCAGTCCCCTCTAATAGAATATAATGGAGCACCCCACAAAATATAATGCAACCCTCTCAGGTATGACGCAGTCCCCACCATAGAATATAATGTAGCACCCCATAGGGTATAATGCAGCCCCCCCCCCCATATAGTGTAATGCCACCCACCACAGAATATAATGTAGTCCACTGAGAGAATGCAGTTCCACCACAGAATATAATGCAGCCCCCCCATAGAGTATACTGTAGCCCCCTCATATAGTATGATGTAGCCCCCATAATATTATGTAGTCCCCTGAGAGAATAATGCAGCCCCACCACAGAATATAATGCAGCCCCCCATAGAGTATACTGTAACCCCTCATATAGTATGATGTAGCCCCCATAATATAATGTAGTACCTTGAGTATAATGCAGTCCCCCCACAGAATATAATGTAGCCCCCCAGGGCCGTATTTAGAGTTTCTGCTGCCCTAGGCACTTTTAGCGCTGCCTCCCCTTTTGGTGAGTATGACACAATCGGCAGTGACTTTGGCAAGAATCGCTGATGTGAAAGTCGCCTTTTGCAGCAGATCCGACAGTTTTTCTGCATCTGCCGCGTAACGAATCACTTATGGCAACACTGCGTTCGGCCTCATTCATTCCCTATGGGATTTGCGGCACTTGCCGTGATCTGGCAAATGTGGTACCATACCTCCCAACTTTTGAAGGGAAGGAGGAATTAAGTTTGCGGCGCGCGTAGTGCGCCGCGGCAAATTTCACGCCTCTGACCAGACCCATTTCACAACTAGTCACACCCATATCCACGTCCCAACCGCAGCCATTTAGCACTGCTGATCACACTGTTTTATATACAATAATTATAAGCAAACAAAAATATGGCCACACATGATGCTCAATACTGTATAACGGCCACCACACATGATGTTCCATACTGTATAATGGCCACACATGATGCTCCATACTGTATAACGGCCACACATGATGCTCCATCTATATATATAATTGTCTAAGGGTTTTTCCGTCTGTCTGTCTGTCTGTCTGTCTGTCCTGGAAATCCCGGCTCTCTGATTGGTCGAGGCCGCCAGGCCTCGACCAATCAGAGACCGGCACAGCATCGACGTAGAAATCCCGCGTCTCTGATTGGTCGAGGCCGCCAGGCCTCGACCAATCAGCAACGGGCACAGCGACGATGATGTCATAAAGGACGTAGAAATCCCGCGTCTGATTGGTCGAGGCCGCCAGGCCTCGACCAATCAGCAACGGGCACAGCGACGATGATGTCATAATGGTTGCCATGGCGACGATGTCTTAAAGGTTGCCTCGACCAATCAGCGACGGGCACAGTCTGCCGCGAATTCTGGAATCATCATTGTCCATATACTACGGGGATATGCATATTCTAGAATACCCGATGCGTTAGAATCGGGCCACAGTCTAGTCTATACATATAATTGTCTAAGGGTTTTTCCGTCTGTCTGTCTGTCTGTCTGTCTGTCTGTCCTGGAAATCCCGGCTCTCTGATTGGTCGAGGCCGCCAGGCCTCGACCAATCAGAGACCGGCACAGCATCGACGTAGAAATCCCGCGTCTCTGATTGGTCGAGGCCGCCAGGCCTCAACCAATCAGCAACGGGCACAGCGACGATGATGTCATAATGGTTGCCATGGCGACGATGATGTCATAAAGGTTGCCTCGACCAATCAGCAACGGGCACAGTCTGCCGCGAATTCTGGAATCATCATTGTCCATATATTACAGGGACATGCATATTCTAGAATACCCGATGCGTTAGAATCGGGCCACAATCTAGTACTGTATAATGGCCACACAGTGCTCCATACTGTATAATGATCCCACATGATGCTCCATACTGTATAACGGCCACACATGATGCTCCATACTGTATAATGATCCCACATGATACTCAATACTGTATAATGGCCACACATGATGCTGCATACTGTATAATGGCCACACATAGAGCTCCATACTGTATAATGGCCACACATGATGCTCCATACTGTATAATGACCACACAGTGCTCCATACTGTATAATGTCCATTGGCCACACATGATGCTCCATACTGTATAATGATCCCACATGATGCTCCATACTGTATAATGGCCACACATGATGCTGCATACTGTATAATGGCCACACATAGAGCTCCATACTGTATAATGGCCACACATGATGCTCCATACTGTATAATGACCACACAGTGCTCCATACTGTATAATGTCCATTGGCCACACATGATGCTCCATACTGTATAATGACCCCCCTCCTGTATGCATGGCTCATCTCCCTCCTATCCCATATACATAGCTCATATTACCCCCCCCCCCCCCCGTATGCATGACTCATATCTCCCCATGTATGCATGGCTCATAGTCCGCCCCTGTATGCATGGCTCATATTCCACCCCTGTATGCATGGCTCATAGTCCGCCCCTGTATGCATGGCTCATATCCCCCCCCCTGTATGCATGGCTCATATCCCCCCCCCGTATGCATGGCTTATATTCCCCCCTGTATGCATGGCTTATATTCCCCCCTGTATGCATGGCTTATATTCCCCCCTGTATGCAAGGCTCATATTCCACCCCTGTATGCATGGCTCATAGTCCCCCCTGTATGCATGGCTCATATTCCCCCCTGCATGGCTCATATTCCCCCCTGCATGGCTCATATTCCCCCCTGCATGGCTCATATTCCCCCCTGCATGGCTCATATTCCCCCTTGCATGGCTCATATTCCCCCCTGCATGGCTCATATTCCCCCCTGCATGGCTCATATTCCCCCCTGCATGGCTCATATTCCCCCCTGCATGGCTCATATTCCCCCCTGCATGGCTCATATTCCCCCCTGCATGGCTCATATTCCCCCTTGCATGGCTCATATTCCCCCTTGCATGGCTCATATTCCCCCTTACATGGCTCATATTCCCCCCTGCATGGCTCATATTCCCCCCTGTATGCAGGCTTATCTCTCCGCTCCTGCTCGGTGCGCCGGCTTATGTTCTCCTTCATCCCCCCGTCCCTCCATCCCTCATACTCACCTGCTGTCCCACTGCACGGCCGTGCCGACATCCCTCGCGCTCTGTCCCGACTCCAGGCGACGGCGCCGGCGCAGCACCTTCTTCCTCCTTGAGCGGTCATGTGACACCGTTCATTAAGATCATGAATATGCACATATTCATGATCTTAATGAGAGGTGTCACGTGACAGCTCGTTCAGGACGAGCTGCAGTGCAGACGCCGAGACCATCGCTGGAGCAGGCAGGGTGAGTATTCAAGGCGGGCGGGCGGCAGCGGGGGAGGGGGCCCTGGAGCGGGGGGAGGCCCTGGAGCGGGGGGAGGCCCTGCCAGCAGGTGTCAGTGCCAGGGTCCACCGGAGGATCCTCCGGTTCCCCGGTGGGCCAGTCCGAGCCTGCTTTCATCCAGTCATCCACAGTTCACGATTGCTTTTCCTTAGCCCACTGTAACCTTGTTTTTTTTTGTTTAGGTGTTAATGATGGCTTTCGTTTAGCTTTTCTGTATGTAAATCCCATTTCCTTTAGGCGGTTTCTCAGAGTTCGGTCACAGACGTTGACTCCAGTTTCCACCCATTCATTCCTCATTTGTTTTGTTGTCATTTCCTGTTTTGGAGACATCTTGCTTTAAGTTTCTGGTCTTGACGCTTTGATGTCTTCCTTGGTCTACCAGTATGTTTGCCTTTAACAACCTTCCCATGTTGTTTGTATTTGGTCCAGATTTTAGACACAGCTGACTGCGAACAACCAACATCTTTTGTAACAATGCGTGATGATTTACCCTCTTAAGAGTTTGATAATCCTCTCCTTTGTTTCAATTGGCATCTCTCGTGTTGGAGCCATGATTCATGTCAGTCCACTTGGTGCAACAGCTCTCCAAGGTGTGATCACTTCATTTTTAGATGCAGACAAACGAGCCGATCTAATTTGATGCAGATGTTAGTTTTGGGTATGAAAATTTACAGGCGATTCCATAATTTTCCCATATGCCTGGTTAAAAAAAGTAACATAGTAACATAACATAGTAACATAGTTAGTAAGGCCGAAAAAAGACATTTGTCCATCCAGTTCAGCCTATATTCCATCATAATAAATACCCAGATCTACGTCCTTCTACAGAACCTAATAATTGTATGATACAATATTGTTCTGCTCCAGGAAGACATCCAGGCCTCTCTTGAACCCCTCGACTGAGTTCGCCATCACCACCTCCTCAGGCAAGCAATTCCAGATTCTCACTGCCCTAACAGTAAAGAATCCTCTTCTATGTTGGTGGAAAAACCTTCTCTCCTCCAGACGCAAAGAATGCCCCCTTGTGCCCGTCACCTTCCTTGGTATAAACAGATCCTCAGCGAGATATTGGTATTGTCCCCTTATATACTTATACAGTTAGGGCCAGAAATATTTGGACAGTGACACAAGTTTTGTTATTTTAGCTGTTTACAAAAACATGTTCAGAAATACAATTATATATATAATATGTGCTGAAAGTGCACACTCCCAGCTGCAATATGATAGTTTCCACATCCAAATCGGAGAAAGGGTTTAGGAATCATAGCTCTAATGCATAGCGTCCTCTTTTTCAAGGGACCAAAAGTAATTGGACAATGGACTCTAAGGACTGCAATTAACTCTGAAGGCGTCTCCCTCGTTAACCTGTAATCAATGAAGTAGTTAAAAGGTCAGGGGTGGATTCCAGGTGTGTGGTTTTGCATTTGGAAGCTGTTGCTGTGAGCAGACAACATGCGGTCAAAGGAACTCTCAACTGAGGTGAAGCAGAACATCCTGAGGCTGAAAAAAAAAGAAAAAATCCATCAGAGAGATAGCAGACATGCTTGGAGTAGCAAAATCAACAGTTGGGTACATTCTGAGAAAAAAAGGAATTGACTGGTGAGCTTGGGAACTCAAAAAGGCCTGGGCGTCCACGGATGACAACAGTGGTGGATGATCGCCGCATACTTAATTTGGTGAAGAAGAACCCGTTCACAACATCAACTGAAGTCCAGAACACTCTCAGTGAAGTAGGTGTATCTGTCTCTAAGTCAACAGTAAAGAGAAGACTCCATGACAGTAAATACAAAGGGTTCACATCTAGATGCAAACCATTCATCAATACCAAAAATAGACAGGCCAGAGTTAAATTTGCAGAAAAACACCTCAAGAAGCCAGCTCAGTTCTGGAAAAGTATTCTATGGACAGATGAGACAAAGATCAACCTGTACCAGAATGATGGGAAGAAAAAAGTTTGGAGAAGAAAGGGAACGGCACATGATCCAAGGCACACCACATCCTCTGTAAAACATGGTGGAGGCAACGTGATGGCATGGGCATGCATGGCTTTCAATGGCACTGGGTCACTTGTGTTTATTGATGACATAAGAGCAGACAAGAGTAGCCGGATGAATTCTGAAGTGTACTGGGATATACTTTCAGCCCAGATTCAGCCAAATGCTGCAAAGTTGATTGGACGGCGCTTCATAGTACAGATGGACAATGACCCCAAGCATACAGCCAAAGCTACCCAGGAGTTCATGAGTGCCAAAAAGTGGAACATTCTGCAATGGCCAAGTCAATCTCCAGATCTAAACCCAATTGAGCATGCATTTCACTTGCTCAAATCCAGACTTAAGACGGAAAGACCCACAAACAAGCAAGACCTGACGGCTGCGGCTGTAAAGGCCTGGCAAAGCATTAAGAAGGAGGAAACCCAGCGTTTGGTGATGTCCATGGGTTCCAGACTTAAGGCAGTGATTGCCTCCAAAGGATTTGCAACAAAATATTGAAAATAAAAATATTTTGTTTGGGTTATGTTTATTTGTCCAATTACTTTTGACCTCCTAAAATGTGGAGTGTTTGTAAAGAAATGTGTACAATTCCTACATTTTCTATCAGATATTTTTGTTCAACCCTTCAAATTAAACGTTACAATCTGCACTTGAATTCTGTTGTAGAGGTTTCATTTCAAATCCAATGTGGTGGCATGCAGAGCCCAACTCGCGAAAATTGTGTCACTGTCCAAATATTTCTGGCCCTAACTGTACATGGTTATTAGATCGCCCCTCAGTCATGTTTTTTGTAGACTAAATAATCCTAATTTCGCTAATCTATCTGGGTATTGTAGTTCTCCCATCCCCTTTATTAATTTTGTTGCCCTCCTTTGTACTCTTTCTAGTTCCATTATATCCTTCCTGAGCACCGGTGCCCAAAACTGGACACAGTACTCCATGTGCGGTCTAACTAGGGATTTGTACAGAGGCAGTATAATGCTCTCATCATGTGTATCCAGACCTCTTTTAATGCACCCCATGATCCTGTTTGCCTTGGCAGCTGCTGCCTGGCACTGGCTGCTCCAGGTAAGTTTATCATTAACTAGGATCCCCAAGTCCTTCTCCCTGTCAGATTTACCCAGTGGTTTCCCGTTCAGTGTGTAATGGTGATATTGATTCATTCTTCCCATGTGTATAACCTTACATTTATCATTGTTAAACCTCATCTGCCACCTTTCAGCCCAAGTTTCCAACTTATCCAGATCCATCTGTAGCAGAATACTATCTTCTCCTGTATTAACTGCTTTACATAGTTTTGTATCATCTGCAAATATCGATATTTTACTGTGTAAACCTTCTACCAGATCATTAATGAATATGTTGAAGAGAACAGGTCCCAATACTGACCCCTGCGGTACCCCACTGGTCACAGCGACCCAGTTAGAGACTATACCATTTATAACCACCCTCTGCTTTCTGTGACTAAGCCAATTACTAACCCATTTACACACATTTTCTTCCAGACCAAGCATTCTCATTTTGTGTACCAACCTCTTGGTACACAAATGGATAAAGTTTGTGTTCGTGACGCCACCTGTGGTATTCGGTCAGGGTGACCGACGCTGCTTTAAGGGGTCCGCTGGGGTGATGTTATGGCAGCTAGATGGTATACCTTCCCACAGGTGAAGTATGTCCCTAGGGCTTCCCAGTATGTAGATGGTGGATGGTGTAAGGCGCAGTGAAGATGTTATGATCTGGTGGCCTAGGAGCAGCATGAGACGGACTCTGGAGAAGGTGGTCCCTGTACTGACCGCAAACCCTGAACCTAGCAGCACAACTAGAAGTAGCCGTGGGGGGTACCTAACACTCCCTAGACCCCTTGGCACAGCCTAAGATCTAACTACCCCCTAAAGACAGAAACAGGAAACCTATCTTGCCTCAGAGAAAATCCCCAAAGGATAGATAGCCCCCCACAAATATTGACGGTGAGAGGAGAGGGAAATAACATATGCAGAAATGAAATCAGATTTTAGCATAGGAGGCCATATTAGCTAAAAAGAAAGAATAGAACAGAGTACTATGCGGTCAGTATTAAAACACTAGAAAATATCCACCACAGAAAATACAGATCGCCACATCTGACTAAAGACATGGAGGGTATATCTGCATCTCCAGAGACACAGCTTGGCTGCAAAAAATCCTTCACAGACAAAGCTGGACAAGACAAAAACTTGAATATGCACAGAACTATAAGGTCCACAGCAGGTGGACAGCAAAAACAAAGCCAGGACTTATCTATGTAGAAAAGCACAGCAAACTGGAGAGACCAGCAGGGAAGTGAATCCTCCAAAAACAATGGACAACTGGCAGGGACTAAAGAGTCCTGCAAAGCTATGTACCCCAGTTAGTTTTGCAATTAGCAGATACACCTGTCCAATCCTGCAGTCCAGGCACAACTGCATTACCCTCTACAACCACCGGAGGGAGCCCAAAAGCTGAATTCACAACAGTACCCCCCCTTGAGGAGGGGTCACCGAACCCTCACCAGAGCCCCCAGGCCGATCAGGATGAGCCCGATGAAAGGTACAAACCAAATCAGCGGCATGGACATCAGAGGCAGAAACCCAAGAATTATCCTCCTGGCCATAACCCTTCCATTTGACAAGGTACTGAAGCTTCCGCCTCGAAAAACGAGAATCCAAAATCTTCTCAACAACATATTCCAACTCCCCATCGACCAACACAGGGGCCGGAGGATCAACAGAGGGAACAACGGGCTCCACATATTTCCGCAACAAAGATCTATGGAAGACATTATGAATAGCAAAAGAGGCCGGAAGCGCCAGGCGAAAGGACACCGGATTAATAATCTCAGAAATCCTATAAGGACCAATAAATCAAGGCTTAAACTTAGGGGAAGAAACCTTCATAGGAACATGACAGGAAGATAACCAAACCAGATCCCCAACCCGAAGCCGGGAACCAACACACCGACGACGGTTAGTAAAATGTTGAGCCTCCTCCTGATACAGCACCAAATTGTCCACCACAAGGACCCAAATCTGCTGCAACCTGTCGACCACAGAATCCACACCAGGAAGGTCAGAAGGCTCAACCTGCCCAGAAGAAAGACGAGGATGAAAACCAAAATTACAAAAAAAAGGCGAAACCAAAGTAGCCGAACTAGTCCGATTATTAAGGGCAAACTCGGCCAATGGCAAAAAAGCCACCCAATCATCCTGATCAGCAGACACAAAGCATCTCAAATAGGTTTCCAAGGTCTGATTAGTTCGCTCAGTTTGGCCATTGGTCTGAGGATGGAACGCCGAAGAAAAAGATAAATCAATACCCATCCTAGCACAAAAGGCCCGCCAAAACCTGGAAACAAACTGGGAACCTCTGTCAGACACAATATTCTCCGGAATGCCATGCAAACGAACCACATGCTGAAAAAACAATGGAACCAAATCAGAGGAGGAAGGCAATTTAGGCAAAGGTACCAAATGGACCATTTTAGAGAACCGGTCACAAACCACTCAGATAACAGACATCCTCTGGGACACAGGAAGATCCGAAATAAAATCCATGGAAATATGCGTCAAAGGCCTCTCCGGGACGGGCAAAGGCAAAAGCAACCCACTAGCGCGGGAACAGCAAGGCTTGGCTCGGGCGCAAGTCCCACAGGACTGCACAAAAGCACGGACATCACACGACAAGGAAGGCCACCAAAAGGACCTAGCAACCAAATCTCTGGTACCAAAAATCCCAGGATGACCAGCCAACACTGAACAATGGACCTCAGAAATCACCTTACTTGTCCATCTATCAGGAACAAACAGCTTCCCCACAGGACAGCGGTCAGGCCTATCAGCCTGAAATTCCTGAAGCACCCGCCGCAAATCAGGGGAGATGGCAGAAAGAATCACCCCTTCCTTAAGAATGCCAACCGGCTCAAGGACTCCAGGAGAATCCGGCAAAAAACTCCTAGAGAGGGCATCCGCCTTAACATTCTTAGATCCTGGAAGATATGAGACCACAAAATCAAAACGGGAGAAAAACAGGGACCACCGAGCCTGTCTAGGGTTCAGCCGCTTGGCCGACTCAAGGTAAATCAAATTCTTATGATCGGTCAAGACCACAATGCGGTGCTTAGCTCCCTCAAGCCAATGTCGCCACTCCTCAAATGCCCAATTCATAGCCAACAACTCCCGATTGCCGACATCATAATTGCGTTCCGCAGGCGAAAACTTCCGAGAAAAGAAGGCACACGGTTTCATCAAGGAACCATCAGAATTCCTCTGTGACAAAACGGCCCCTGCCCCAATCTCAGAAGCGTCAACCTCAACCTGAAAAGGAAGAGAAACATCCAGTTGACGCAACACAGGGGCAGAAGTAAATTGGCGTTTAAGCTCCTGAAAGGCCTCAACAGCCTCAGAGGACCAATTAGTCACATCAGCGCCTTTCTTCGTCAAATCGGTCAGGGGTTTAACCACACTAGAGAAGTTGGCAATGAAACGGCGATAAAAATTAGCAAAGCCTAAAAATGTCTGAAGGCTCTACACAGATGTGGGTTGAATCCAGTCATGAATGGCTTGGACCTTAACAGGATCCATTTCTATAGACGAAGGAGAAAAAATAAACCCCAAAAAAGAGACCTTCTGAACTCCAAATAGGCACTTAGACCCCTTCACAAATAGAGCATTATCACGAAGGATCTGGAATACCATCCTGACCTGCTTCACATGAGACTCCCAATCATCGGAAAAAATCAAAATATCATCCAAATACACAATCAGGAATTTGTCAAGATAATTGCGGAAAATATCATGCATGAAAGACTGGAACACAGATGGAGCATTAGAGAGCCCAAATGGCTTCACAAGGTATTCAAAATGGCCTTCGGGCGTATTAAATGCAGTCTTCCATTCGTCACCCTGTTTAATACGAACAAGATTATATGCCCCTCGAAGGTCAATCTTGGTAAACCAACTAGCCCCCTTAATCTGAGCAAACAAATCAGAGAGCAAAGGTAAAGGATATTGGAATTTGACCGTGATCTTATTAAGAAGGCGATAATCAATACAGGGTCTAAAGGAGCCATTCTTCTTGGCAACAAAAAAGAATCCCGCTCCCAATGGTGACGAAGACGGCCGAATATGCCCCTTCTCTAAAGACTCCTTAACATAGCTCCGCATGGCGGCATGCTCTGGCACAGACAGGTTGAAAAGTCGGCCCTTAGGGAACTTGCAGCCAGGAATCAAGTCAATAGCACAATCACAGTCCCTGTGTGGTGGAAGGGAACTGGACTTGGGCTCATTGAATACATCCTGGAAATCTAACAAAAATTCAGGAACATCAGAAGAGGGGGAAGAGGAAATTGACATCAAAGGAATGTCACTATGTACCCCTTGACAACCCCAACTAGTCACAGACATTGATTTCCAATCCAGCACTGGATTGTGTACTTGTAACCATGGAAAACCCAGTACAACAACATCATGTAAATTATGCAACACCAGAAAATGGCAGTTTTCCTGATGTGCAGGAGCCGTGCACATAGTCAGCTGAGTCCAATACTGAGGTTTATTCTTGGCCAAGGGTGTAGCATCAATACCCCTCAAGGGTATGGGACTCTGCAAAGGCTGCAAGGAAAAACCACAGCGCCTAGCGAATTCTAAGTCCATTAAGTTCAGAGCAGCGCCTGAATCCACAAATGCCATGACAGAAAAGGACGACAATGAGCAAATCAGGGTCACAGACAGGAGAAACTTAGGCTGCACAGTACTAATGGTAACAGATCTAGCAACCCTCTTAATACGCTTAGGGCAATCAGAAATAGTATGAACAGAATCACCACAGTAAAAACACAGCCCATTCTGACGTCTGTATCCCCTCTGTTCCGCTCTAGTCAAAATCCTATCACATTGCATGGACTCAGGACTTTGCTTAGAGGACACTGCCATATGGTGCACCACTTTGCTTTCGCGCAGGCGCCGATCAATCTGAATGGCCAGAGACATAGATTCGCTCAAACCAACAGGCGTGGGAGACCCCACCATAACATCTTTAAGGGCTTCAGAAAGACCCTTTCTAAAAATTGCTGCTAGAGCGTCCTCATTCCATTTAGTGAGCACAGACCATTTTCTAAATTTCTGGCAGTATAATTCTGCCGCTTCCTGACCCTGACACAGGGCCAACAGTGTTTTCTCAGCATGCTCTACAGAGTTAGGTTCGTCATACAATAATCCGAGCGATTGAAAAAATGCATCTACATTAAGCAATGCCGGATTCCCTGACTCAAGTGAGAATGCCCAGTCCTGTGGATCGCCACACAGTAGAGAAAAAACTATCTTTACTTGCTGAACGGGGTCACCAGAGGAACGGGGTTTCAGAGCAAAAAACAATTTGCAGTTATTTTTAAAGTTCAAAAACTTAGATCTATCCCCGTAAAACAAATCCGGAGTAGGAATTCTAGGCTCTAAGGCCGGAGTCTGAACCACATAATCTTGAATACTCTGTACTCTTGCAGCAAGCTGATCCACACGAGAAAACAAACCCTGAACATCCATGCCTGCATCCAAATCCAGAATCACCCAGAGATTAAGAGGAAGAAAAAAAGACAAAACAAACTAAAGAAAAAAAAAATGGCTCAGAACTCTTTTTCTCTTCCTTCCTTTGAGAGGCATTCAGCTCATTTTTGGCCAGTTGTACTGTTATGATCTGGTGATTAAGGAGCGACATGCGTCTAGCTCTGAGCAGGTGGCAACTATACTGACCGCAGTCCCTAAGCTCAACATAACACTAAAAGTAGCCGTGGAATGCTCCTAACTTGGCCTAGGCATCTCGTCACAGCCTAAGAGCTAACTACCCCTACAGATAGAAGCAGGAAAAATATCTTGCCTCAGAGAAAATCCCCAAAGGATAGATTAGCCCCCCACAAATAATGACTCTGAGAGGAGAAGGAAATGACATACGTAGTATGAAACAAGATTTAGCACAGGAGGCCACTTCTAGCTAAATAGAAATAGTACAGAACAGAACGCTGTGCGGTCAGTAAAAAAAAACTAGAAAAAGTCCACCGCAGAGAAATGCAAAAATCTCCACACCTGACTAAAGGTGTGGAGGGCAAACTCTGCTGCCCAGAGCTTCCAGCTGAACTGAATAGATCCATACTGAAAAGCTGGACAAATGAACAAAAACAAAGAAAGTGCTGAACAACAAGTCCACAACAAGAGAACCGCAAAAGGACAAGCAAGGACTTAGCTTTTGATGAACTGGTCAGAGTGTCAGGAAAGTCCTAAGAGCAATGACTCCAGGCAGGAACAATTGACAACTGGCATTGAATGAGGGATAAGGCCAGACTAATATAGCCGAGCCAGAAAGACGATCAGTGAAAACAGCTGCTGAAGCTAAATCCAAGAAGCAGCCATACCACTCAAAACCACAGGAGGGAGCCAAAGAGCAGAACTCACAAAAATGCTACTTACAACCACCGGAGGGAGCCCAAGAGCGGAATTCACAACACTTGGCCCCCTCAAGCCAATGTCGCCACTCCTCAAATGCCCACTTCATAGCCAACAACTCCCGATTGCCGACATCATAATTGCGTTCCGCACGCGAAAACTTCCGAGAAAAGAAGGCACACGGTTTCATCAAGGAACCATCAGAATTCCTCTGAGACAAAACGGCCCCTGCCCCAATCTCAGACGCGTCAACCTCAACCTGAAATGGAAGAAAAAAAACATCTGGTTGACGCAACACAGGGGCAGAAGTAAATCGGCGTTTATGCTCCTGAAAGGCAGAAACAGCCGCGGAGGACCAATTCGTCACATCAGCGCCTTTCTTTGTCAAATCGGTCAGAGGCTTAACCACACTGGAGAAGTTGGCAATGAAACGACGATAAAAATTACCAAAGCCCAAGAATTTCTGAAGGCTCTTCACAGATGTGGGCTGAATCCAATCATGAATGGCCTGAACCTTAACCGGATCCATTTCTATAGATGAGGGAGAAAAAATGAAACCCAAAAAATAAATCTTCTGCACTCCAAAGAGACATTTTGACCCCTTCACTAATAAAGCATTATTACGGAGGATCTGAAATACCATCCTGACCTGTTTCACATGATACTCCCAATCATTGGAAAAAATCTAAATATCATCCAAATATACAACCATGAATTTATCAAGATAACTCCGAAAGATATCATGCATGAAGGATTGGAACACAGATGGGGCATTAGAGAGTCCGAATGGCATCACAAGGTATTCAAAATGGCCTTCGGGCCTATTAAATGCAGTTTTCCATTCGTCACCCTGCTTAATGCGAATAAGATTATATGCCCCTTGAAGGTCAATCTTAGTAAACCAGCTAGCCCCCTTAATCCTAGCAAACAAATCAGTAAGCAAGGGCAAAGGGTATTGAAATTTGACCGTGATCTTATTCAAGAGGCGATAATCAATACAGGGTCTCAAGGAGCCATCCTTCTTGGCAACAAAAAAGAACCCCGCTCCCAACGGTGAAGAAGACGGCCGAATATGCCCCTTCTCCAAAGACTCCTTAATATAGCTCCGCATGGCGGCATGTTCTGGCACAGACAGGTTGAAAAGTCGGCCCTTAGGGAACTTACAACCTGGAATCAAGTCAATAGCACAATCACAGTCCCTATGCGGTGGAAGGGAACTGGATTTGGGCTCATCGAATACATCCGGGAAGTCTGACAAAAACTCAGGAATTTCAGAAGAGGGGGAAGAGGAAATTGACATCAAAGGAACATGATCATGAACCCCCTGACAACCCCAACTAGTCACAGACATGGATTTCCAATCTAACACCGGATTATGTAACTGCAACCATGGAAAACCCAGCACAATATCATCATGCAAATTATGCAACACCAGAAAACGACAATTTTCCTGATGGGCTGGCGCCATGCGCATGGCCAGCTGTGTCCAAAACTGAGGTTTATTTTTAGCCAACGGTGTAGCATCAATGCCCCTCAAAGGAATTGGGTTCTGCAAAGGCTGCAAGGGAAAACCACAACGCCTGGCAAATTCTAAGTCCATTAAGTTCAGAACGGCGCCTGAATCCACAAATGCCATGACAGAAAATGATGATAATGAGCAGATCAAGGTCACAGATAACAGAAATTTAGGTTGTATAGTACTGATGGTAACAGAACTAGCGATTCTCTTTGTACGCTTAGGGCAATCAGAAATAACATGAGCAGATTCGCCGCAGTAAAAACACAACCTATTCTGACGCCTGAATCTTTGACGTTCAGCTCTAGACAAAATCCTATCACATTGCATAGGCTCAGGGCTCCGCTCAGAGGACAATGCCACAGGGTGCACAACTCTGCGCTCGCGCAAGCGCCGATCAATCTGAATGGCCAGAGACATAGAATCACTCAGACCAGCAGGCGTGGGGAACCCCACCATAACATCTTTAACGGATTCAGAAAGACCCTTTCTGAAAATTGCCGCCAAGGCATCCTCATTCCATTTAGTCAGTACAGATCATTTTCTAAATTTCTGGCAATACGATTCTGCCGCTTCTTGACCTTGACACAGGGCCAACAAGATTTTCTCAGCCTGATCCACAGAATTAGGATCATCATACAACAACCCCAATGCCTGAAAGAAAGAATCAACATCAAGCAAAGCAGGATTGCTAGTTTCCAGGGAAAATGCCCAATCCTGTGTGTCACCACGCAGCAGAGATATGATGATTTTAACCTGCTGAATAGGATCACCAGAAGACCAGGGTCTTAATGCAAAAAACAGTTTACAGTTATTTTTGAAACTCAAGAATTTGGATCTGTCACCAAAAAATAAATCAGGAGTGGGAATCTTAGGTTCTAAGGCAGGAGTCTGAACAATATAATCTGAAATACCCTGTACCCTAGCAGCAAGCTGATCCACCCGAGAAACTAACTCCTGAACATTCATGTTATTACTAGATTCCGTAGCCACCCAGAGATTAAGAGGGAAGAGAACACAGAATAGACTGGAGAAAAAAAAATGGCTCAAGAGCTTCCTTCCCTTCTTCTGAGATGCATTTAACTCATTATTGGCCAGTTGTACTGTTATGATCTGGTGGCCTAGGAGCAGCATGAGACGGACTCTGGAGAAGGTGGTCCCTGTACTGACCGCAAACCCTGAACCTAGCAGCACAACTAGAAGTAGCCGTGGGGGGTACCTAACACTCCCTAGACCCCTCGGCACAGCCTAAGATCTAACTACCCCCTAAAGACAGAAACAGGAAACCTATCTTGCCTCAGAGAAAATCCCCAAAGGATAGATAGCCCCCCACAAATATTGACGGTGAGAGGAGAGGGAAATAACATACGCAGATATGAAATCAGATTTTAGCATAGGAGGCCATACTAGCTAAAAAGAAAGAATAGAACAGAGTACTATGCGGTCAGTATTAAAACACTAGAAAATATCCACCACAGAACATACAGATCGCCACATCTGACTAAAGACATGGAGGGTATATCTGCATCTCCAGAGACACAGCTTGGCTGCAAAAAATCCTTCACAGACAAAGCTGGACAAGACAAAAACATGAATATGCACAGAACTATAAGGTCCACAGCAGGTGGACACAGCAAAAACAAAGCCAGGACTTATCTATGTAGAAAAGCACAGCAAACTGGAGAGACCAGCAGGGAAGTGAATCCTCCAAAAACAATGGACAACTGGCAGGGACTAAAGAGTCCTGCAAAGCTATGTACCCCAGTCAGTTTTGCAATTAGTAGATACACCTGTCCAATCCTGCAGTCCAGGCACAACTGCATTACCCTCTACAACCACCGGAGGGAGCCCAAAAGCTGAATTCACAACAGAAGAACGAGGACACAAGGTTGCAGTCTCTTTACCTTTACTGAAGACTTCAGCATCCACAGTCCAGGGCACCAGATCACAGGGCAGGCAGAGTCCGGCCGGTTTGGAGCAAGTCCAGAGTCCCCTTATCCAGGTGGAAATCAGTAGCCTTCCTCTAGCGCCTGGATGTTGTAGTCCCTTACTGCCTAAGGCTTCACATAAGGTCCTCACAGATGTAATGACGTTCTCTCTGTCCTCCCATATAGGATACGACAAACCCGTATGACTGGTGGCTTGAGGCGGTTTATAGGGACTCTAGCACGCCCCAGCATCTAAGGGGTGCCACCTTGCCTCATGGGTTTGGGCGGACAGGTAATGTGAAATTAACTGTTCTGCCGGTCTCTGGAGCAAAGCATAAAGAACATTACTCCCTCGGTGTTCCGGCTACCGGGCTTCTGCGCCTCAGAAGGAGGCAGCCTGTGTAGGGCTGGTCCCCTTCTGGTATCCACTCCTTTGCTACGACTTCCTTCATGCTCGCTGCAATACAATTCTACCTGTGATGTCTCTTCCTAGGAGCTGCAGCTCTGAGGGCATGCACAGCTCCGTGTCCTTTCTCCTTCGTTCTCTAACAGGATCCCACCCCTGCCAGGGACCAACTCACTGAGCGGAGCTCAGCCAGCAACTCACTAACTTTCTCTACAGGCAACCAGTTTTACCTATGTGACCTAATAAATAGTAGCAAGAGCTCCCCCTGGTGGTCTGGAGTGTGAAATGTGTTGCATGTTTGTGATACCTGGATGCAGTTATCCTTCTTTGCCTCCAAACGAACTATCACTCTCCCCGAGAGGAAAGCAATACTACTGCGACGACCAGGACCCTGGGGCGCCACATGTATATAGTAGTATGAATGAAGCTGGGCCGGGGGTCTTTCATGATTTTATAGTATTTATTATTTTCAGAAGAAGTATTTACTGTTTCAGAAGAAGAAGTTTCCAAGCTCCTCGCTTCTGCCCGGCCTACAACCTGCAACAGTGACCCCATTCCTTCACCTCTCCTGCAGTCTCTCTCACCAGTGGTCACCAATCGCCTGACTAAAATATTTAACCTCTCTCTTTCTTCAGGTATCTTTCCCTCCTCATTTAAACATGCCATCATTACCCCTTTACTTAAAAAGCCATCCCTGGACCAGAACTGCACTGCTAACTACAGACCTGTCTCTAACCTTTCCTTCATCTCTAAACTCCTGGAACGCTTGGTCCACTCCCGTCTAATCCGCTATCTCTCGGATAACTCTCTTCTTGACCCCTTACAATCTGGTTTCCGCTCTTACACTCCACTGAAACTGCCCTCACTAAAGTCTCTAATGACCTAATAACAGCTAAATCCAAAGGTCATTGCTCCCTGCTGATTCTCCTGGATCTCTCTGCCGCATTTGACACTGTGGATCACCAGCTCCTCCTCACTATGCTCCGCTCCATAGGCCTCAAGGACACAGCCCTCTCCTGGTTCTCCTCCTACCTCTCTGACCGCTCCTTCACTGTATCTTTTGCCGGCTCCTCTTCCTCTCCTCGTCCCCTTACTATCGGGGTTCTGCAGGGCTCAGTCCTAGGCCCCCTCCTCTTCTCTCTATACACTGCCCCTATTGGACAAACAATTAGCAGATTTGGGTTCCAGTATCATCTCTATGCTGACGACACCCAATTATACACTTCTTTCCCCGACATCACCCCTACCCTAATTCAAAATACCAAGGATTGTCTGTCTGCTGTCTCTAACATCATGTCCTCCCTCTACCTGAAACTAAATCTCTCCAAAACGGAAATTCTTGTGTTTCTCCCTTCTACTAACCTCACTTTACCCAACATCGAAATTACCCTGGAGGGTTCAACCATAACTCCCAAGCAGCATGCCCGCTGTCTTGGGGTCATATTCGACACCGAACTTTCCTTTACTCCCTATATCCGATCACTCACTCGCTCCTGTCACCTGCATCTTAAAAACATCTCCAGAATCCGACCTTTTCTCACCTTTGAAACTGCTAAGACTCTTAGGCCGGCTTCACACTTGCGAGTTTTACGGACGTAAGAGCGCAGAAACTACGTCCGTAAAACTCGCAAAACATACGGCACAATTATTCTCTATGCCCCTGCTCCTATCTGCCGTATTAAACTGATCAGTATTATAAGGCTTTCTACGGCCGTAGAAAATCGCAGCATGCTGCGTTTGTCACCGTATTGCGCAAATAAAACGTCAATGAAAGTCTATGGAAGCCCCAAAAATACGGATTACACACGGACCAGCAGTGTGACTTGCGAGAAATACGCAGCGGTGTTAGCGAGAAAAGCCGGTAATTCATTGCGGTGTACAGTAAAATCACACTGACAGCTTAGAATAGAATAGGTCGAATAAATGTGTACACATAGAATAGGTATATATATGTATATATGTCAGTGAGACACATATATATATATATATATATATATATATATATATATATATATATATATATATATATATATATTAATATTTCTTCCAGCGCTAGACAGCTTTAAAGCCGGTAATTCAATTACCGGCTTTTGCCTTCTCCTTCCTAAACCCGACATGATATGAGACCTGGTTTACATACAGTAAACCATCTCATATCACCATTTTTTTTGCATATTCCACACTACTAATGTCAGTAGTGTGTCTATGCAAAATTTGGCCGTTCTAGCTAGTAAATTAAGGGGTTAAATGGCGGAAAAAATTGGCGTGGGCTCCCGCACAATTTTCTCCGCCAGAGTGGTAAAGCCAGTGACTGAGGGCAGATATTAATAGCCTGGAGAGGGTCCACGGTTATTGCCCCCCCCCCGGCTAAAAACATCTGCCCCCAGCCACCCCAGAAAAGGCACATCTGGAAGATGCGCCTATTCTGGCACTTGGCCACTCTCTTCCCATTCCCGTGTAGCGGTGGGATATGGGGTAATGAAGGGTTAATGCCACCTTGCTATTGTAAGGTGACATTAAGCCAGATTAATAATGAGAGGCGTCAATTATGACACCTATCCATTATTAATCCAATACTAGTAAAGGGTTAAAAAAAAAACACACACACATTATTAAAAATTATTTTAATGAAATAAAAACAAAGGTTGTTTTAATATTTTATTGAACGCCCAATCCAATCACTGAAGACCCTCGTTCTGTAACAAAAAAAACATAATAAACCAACAATATCCATACCTTCCGCAGATCTGTAAAGTCCAACGATGTAAATCCATCTGAAGGGGTTAAAATATTTTGTAGCCACGAGCTTTGCTAATGCAACGTTGCTCATGTCTGCAAAACCCCGGAGAATGTAGGTAAAGTAGGTCAATGACCTATATTTACCTGCATTTGCGGTGAGGCGCCCTCTGCTGGTTGTTCCTAGATCGTGGGAACTTTCCTAGAAAGCTCCCTGGCTCGAGATCATAAGAGGGCGCCCTCTGCTGGTTGTCCTCATATGAACTCGAGCCATGGAGCTTTCTAGGAAAGTTCCCACGATCTAGGAACAACCAGCAGAGGGCGTCTCACCGCAAATGCAGGTAAATATAGGTCATTGACCTACTTTACCTACATTCTCCGGGGTTTTGCAGACATGAGCAAAGTTGCATTAGCAAAGCTCGTGGCTACAAAATATTTTAACCCCTCCAGATGGATTTACATCGTTGGACTTTACAGATCTGTGGAAGGTATGTATATTGTTGGTTTATTATGTTTTTTTGTTACAGAACGAGGGTCTTCAGTGATTGGATTGGGCGTTCAATAAAATATTAAAACAAACTTTGTTTTTATTTCATTAAAATAATTTTTAATAATGTGTTTGTGTATTTTTTTAACCCTTTACTAGTATTGGATTAATAATGGATAGGTGTCATAATTGACGCCTCTCCATTATTAATCTGGCTTAATGTCACCTTACAATAGCAAAGTGGCATTAACCCTTCATTACCCCATATCCCACCGCTACACGGGAATGGGAAGAGAGTGGCCAAGTGCCAGAATAGGCGCATCTTCCAGATGTGCCTTTTCTGGGGTGGCTGGGGGCAGATGTTTTTAGCCAGGGGGGGGGCCAATAACCGTGGACCCTCTCCAGGCTATTAATATCTGCCCTCAGTCACTGGCTTTACCACTCTGGCGGAGAAAATTGTGCGGGAGCCCACGCCAATTTTTTTCGCCATTTAACCCCTTAATTTACTAGCTAGAACGGCCAAATTTTGCATAGACACACTACTAACATTAGTAGTGTGGAATATGCAAAAAAAATGGGGATATGAGATGGTTTACTGTATGTAACATGTCTCATATCATGTCGGGTTTTAGGAAGGAGAAAGCAAAAGCCGGTAATTGAATTACCGTCTTTCTGCTATATCGCGCTGGATGGAGTAATAATATATATATATATATGTGTCTACAGACATATATACATATATATATATATATATATATATATACAGTATATATGTTTTTTTTTTTTTTTTTTACACATGGATCCCTTGTATATCCGTATGTCGGTTTTGCAAGCCTGCGATAAAAACACGCAGTACGGATGACATACGGAGGATGCCATGCGCAAAAAACGCTGAAACACCCTGCCTACAGAGGAGCTACGGAACACTATTTTCGGGACTTTTCAGCGTATTACGGCCGTAATATACGGACCGTATTTTCATACGCTGAGTGTGAAGCCGGCCTTACTGTTGCTCTTATTCATTCTCGTCTGGACTATTGCAACGCTCTTCTTCTCCCTCTTACCAAACTTTCTCCTCTCCAATCCATCTTGAATGCGGCAGCCAGAGTCATATTTCTGTCCAGCCGCTTCACCGATGCCTCCATCTTGTGCCAGTCATTACACTGGCTACCCATTCACTACAGGGTCCAGTATAAACTCATCTCTCTCACCCACAAAGCTCTCCACAGTTCTGCACCGCCTTATATCTCCTCTCTCATCTCCGTCTATCGCCCTACACGTGCCCTCCGTTCTACAAATGACCTAAGACTAACATCCCCCGTAATCCGAACCTCGCACCTCCGTCTCCAAGACTCCTCTCGTGCTGCGCCAGCTCTCTGGAATGCACTTCCCCAGACGATCAGACTGATACCTAGCCCCGACCTATTCAAGCGCGCTTTAAAAACCCATCTCTTCAAACAATGCTACCACATCAACTACTCAGTAAACTAACTTTGTCCTGTCCCCTCCTTCCAAATATTATTCTGAATCTGCACCCTACTATTCATCTGTCTCCACACCCTCCATACACACGATAACTGCACTTGATACTTGACTCTTGCACTTAACCACACGGGCTGATGACCGGATCATGCAGCTTTATATGAAAATCCCTATTTATTATAATTGCCAGACCTGAAATAACAAGCACTTTTCACCTATTGTGTCCCCCCATTTCCTTGTAGATTGTAAGCTTGCGAGCAGGGACCTCACCCCTAATGTCACTGTTTAAATTGTCTTAACTTGTACTGAATTTATTGTCTGTACATGTCCCCGCTTAATCGTAAAGTGCTGCGGAATATGTTGGCGCTATATAAATAAAAATTATTATTATTATTTATTATTTTACAGGGATATTCATATCGTTATGGTTATTTTGTTTTTTCTCTTTCAGTTTTTTTTTTTTTTATTATTTGAAATTTTCTTTCCTGCCCCTGATATGTAGTTTCCATTTCTGGTTTATTTCTTGGTGATTTGTGCCTGATTCTGTCATCTGTTTGGAGTTTTTATTTTTATGTTTCGTTCTGTTGTGTTATTTTATAATGTATCGTAGTTGTGTCACGTGAAGGATTTTTATTTAAAGGGAACCTGTCACCCCGTTTTTTCAGATTGAGCTATAAATACTGTTAAATAGGGCCTGTGCTGTGCGTTACTATGGTGTATGTAGTGTACCCCGATTCCCCATGTATGCTGAGAAATACATTACCAAAGTCGGCGTTTTCGCCTGTCAATCAGGCTGGTCTGGTCAGGTGGGCGTGTTCACAGCGTTCTTTTCTTCCCCAGGTTTCCGTTGGTGGCGTAGTGGTGTGCGCATGTCCAAGGTCCGGATTCCCTGTGCCCACGTGAAGACACAGCGCGCGATCTGCGCTGTCATTCCTTTCATCGGTGCGGGCGGCCATCTTCCTGGGGCCGCGCGTGCGCAGATGTAGTGCTCTGCTGCACGGGGCTTCAGGAAAATGGCCGCGGGATGCCGCGCGTGCGCAGAAGAGATCGCGGCGGCCATTTTCCCAAAGCCGAGATGCAAACTCGGCTTTGGGAAAATGGCCGCCGCGATCTCTTCTGCGCACGCGCGGCATCCCGCGGCCATTTTCCTGAAGCCCCGTGCAGCAGAGCACTACATCTGCGCACGCGCGGCCCCAGGAAGATGGCCGCCCGCACCGATGAAAGGAATGACAGCGCAGATCGCGCGCTGTGTCTTCACGTGGGCACAGGGAATCCGGACCTTGGACATGCGCACACCACTACGCCACCAACGGAAACCTGGGGAAGAAAAGAACGCTGTGAACACGCCCACCTGACCAGACCAGCCTGATTGACAGGCGAAAACGCCGACTTTGGTAATGTATTTCTCGGCATACATGGGGAATCAGGGTACACTACATACACTATAGTAACACACAGTGCAGGCCCTATTTAACAGTATTTATAGCTCAATCTCAAAAAACGGGGTGACAGGTTCCCTTTAATGAAAAATACCTACAAGCTATTGCTTCCTGTTATCAGCCATGTCAGGCTGGGAAGTAGTTGATGCAGGGCAGGTGACTACTGTCTCTTGCTTTCACTGTTATCAGCCATTTCAGACTAAAGAGATTTATATGGTAGGTCAGCTGAATGCAGTGCATTGCTCTCTGTTATCAGCCATTTTAAAGGGATGAGCGATATCCACCTATCTCCAGCGCTGAGACATTTCCATCCATGAGACTGGAATCATCCGCTTCTCTTATAATGCTCCAGCACTATTATGTATCTTCAGGTAGGAGCAGATCTGACACAGACACTGAACAAGCAGGGAACACGGGCACATTTCAGCCCAAGTGGTGCAGGGTATGAACATTTTTGCAATCTATTATTTAAAATGCCCCAATGCATAAAATGGAAATAATGAAGCAGCTTTGGACATAGTCCTAGTTTAAAAAAAAAAAAAAAAAATCTACCGTTATGTGTATACAGCTCCTATGCAGACCTATGCGTCTCTGTGGTTTCAGGGATTTTTAACACCTTTCAACAATATTTTTTTTCCATAGGCTCAGTTATGTTCTAAAATAAATTAAATACATTTAAAAAAATGACCTTTTCTCGCCCTCCCTGGGTCCTGCGCTGTTTCTCTGCCGCTGCCGTGGAGTTTGTTGTTTGTCTGCAGTAGTTACATCACATCAGCGCTGCAGCCAATCACTGAGCTCCGCCTCTCTGGATGCAGTAGGGGAGACCGATCTGTGTAGCAGCGGAAACTCAACATTGGACCTGGGGAGAGTAAGTAAGGCGCAGATTATTTTTTTTACAGATAACTGAGCCTATGGGAAAAGTTTACTCAAAGGGGCTGAAACCCCCTGAAAGCATAGAAACACATAGGTGAGGATAGGAGAGGCGCTGTATACGCAAAACTAGAAGTGTTAGATTTTAATCATCACTATGTGAAACATGGTTTCATTAGTTACATTATTTAAAATCATTGGTTGCAAAAGTTTTGTGTTTTTTTTTTTGCTCCTCCAGATGTCTCTGGCCGTGACACAGATGTATCTTGTGTTAATATGGAAAGAGAATTGGACAGAGGACAAAATCTGCGGGAAATCAGACTCCGATCCAAGACAAGATGAAAGCGGCGGAAGAGAGAAACGACCGACGTCTCCAAGATGTCTGCGCTAATGGGCGACACACAGCAACGCGCTGGGAGGTCAATGGGTGGGCATGAGATACCTGCTGCGGTTTACGGGTTAAAGGGGCTCTCCAACTCCGGGAGTAAAGGGGTCTATCCAACGCTGGGGTTAAAGGGGCTCTCCAACACTGGGGTTAAAGGGGCTCTCCAACACTTGGGATAAAGGGGCTCTCCAACACTTGTGATAAAGGGGCTCTCCAACACTTGGGATAAAGGGGCTCTCCAACACTTGTGATAAAGGGGCTCTCCAACACTTGTGATAAAGGGGCTCTCCAACGCTGGGGCTAAAGGGGCTCTCCAACACTTGGGATAAAGGGGCTCTCCAATGCTGGGGCTAAAGGGGCTCTGCAAGTCCGGGAGTAAAGGGTTCTATCCAACACTGGGGTTAAAGGGGCTCTCCAACGCTGGGGCTAAAGGGGCTCTCCAACTCCGGGAGTAAAGGGGTCTATCCAACGCTGGGGTTAAAGGGTCTCCCCAATGCTGGGGCTAAAGGGGCTCTTCAACACTTGGGATAAAGGGGCTCTCCAACGCTGGGGCTAAAGGGGCTCTCCAACTCCGGGAGTAAAGGGGTCTATCCAACGCTGGGGTTAAAGGGGCTCTGCAATGCTGGGGTTAAAGGGGCTCTCCAACTCTGGGGTTAAAGGGGCTCTCCAACTCTGGGGTTAAAGGGGCTCTCCAACTCTGGGGCTAAAGGGGCTCTCCAACACTTGGGATAAAGGTGCTCTCCAACTAAAACCAATAAAAATGTCAGCATTGCCCAGAGCCCAGTAATACAAGTGGCCTCTGCAGCCTTTCCCGACTGCTTGCAAGAGAAAAAGTAGAAAAAATGTCCAGAAGTTGAATAACTTCTTATCCTTGGTAGTGTACGGAGGTGAAGGGGTTAGTAGTATTATTTATTGTGCTCTCAGGAATATAATGGAGCAATGTCCAATATTCTTGGGGCACCCAAACAGTGGTTCCCCCCACATATGGGGTATCAGCGTACTCAGGACAAATTGGACAACAACTTTTGTGGTCCAATTTCTCCTGTCACCCTTGGTAAAATAAAACAAATTAGATCTGAAGTAAATTTTTTGTGAAAAAAAAGGTAAATGTTCATTTTTTTTTTAACATTCCAAAAATTCCTGTGAAGCACCTGAAGGTTTAATAATCTTCCTGAATGTGGGTTTGAGCCCCTTGAGGGGTGCAGTTTTTAGAATGGTGTCACTTTTGGCCCCTCAAATTCACTTCAAATGTGAGGTGGTCCCTAAAAAAAAATGGTTTTGCAAATTTTGTTGTAAAAATGAGAAATCACTGGTCAACTTTTAACCCTTATAACTCCATAACAAAAAAAAATTATGTTTCCAAAATTGTACTGATGTAAAGCAGACATGTGGAAAATGTTGTTTATTAACTATATCATTTGATATAACTCTCTAATTTAAGGGCATAAAAACTAAAAGTTTGAAAATTGCAAAATGTTCACAATTTTCGCCAAATTTCCGTTTTTTTCACAAATAAATGCAAGTCATGTCGAAGAAGTTTTACCACTATCATGAAGTACAATTTGTCACGAGAAAACAATGTCAGAATCACCAGGATCCGTTGAAGCGTTTCAGAGTTATGACCTCATAAAGGGACAGTGGTCAGAATTGTAAAAATTGGCCCGATCACTTAGGTGAAAACAGGCTTCGGGGTGAAGGGGTTAAGCCCATACAGAGCTTGCATTGCGGGAGCGCAGGAGCAGAGCCTGTGCCGTCAGCAGTGAGCGTTAGTCCTAATATAAAGGACAGGATCAGAGCAAATTCCAGTTCTAGTTCTAGATGCTTCATCTTAGACACCGTGGTACGAGCTGTAGTCTTTTGTTATTTTGGGGGTCAATGCTACTCTCTGATATTAATTTTAACCCTTTCACAGATATGGGAGTAACTGTATGTCCTGCGCTTGTGTTGGGAGAAGGCTCCTGCCACAGGAGACCCCATATGTCAGAGCTGAGCTCCTGCCGTTAACCATTTAGATGCTGCTGTCAATCACTGACTGCAGCATTTAAATGACGCAATTGCAAATGCACATATCGTATAAGCGATTGTATAATCACAGGTTCAAGTCCCCCAGTGGACTAAAACATAAAGTTGTTTTTTTTTCAATTTTTGTTCCCTAAAAATAACACTTTTAATGAAAATTCTTCCTCCATTAAAAATATTAAAATAATAAAAAAACATATCTTGTATAGCGAAAGTTTATAAAAATCTATCAAAATATAACATTAATTAACCAGTATGGTAAAAAAAAAAAAACACTTGTCAGAAACGTGTTTATTTTTGGTCATCAGACAAGAATAAAAATTCAATAAAAATTGATCAAAACGGCAAATGGACCCGAAAGTGGCATCAACGTAAAAGTCAACCAAAAAATCTCCACCCACGGATATATATGAAAAAAAAAATGGTCCTAGGAAAATAGAGACACATAACTATTTTTTTTGGGTGGCGGGAGGGGGGGGAGCTTTTCACAATTTTCCAAAATTTTTTCACCACAATAAAAATAAAAACACGATGCAAGTTAGACATTGTTATCGTTCTGACTTTTATTGTTTCTTATTAGTCACCCTAGGGGACCTGAACTGTAGCAGAGTGTGAATGGAGCGGTGGTCATATAGGCGCACAATTCAGTGTCTATAGGACTGATGGAGACAGGTGCGCAATTGTGCGTCCTCCATAGAGCAACCGTGGCAGCATGCGTCGTACTGGGCTCAGTGACTCTACACACGGCACGGTAGTAAGGTGCCACTTTTGCCATGGATGGCTTTCCGGAGTGTGTGATCTGTCCATGTTGCATGTACCTGCCTATTAATATGAAATTGAAAAGGCGGTAATAGCAGCAACAGCTCTGCGTCATGTAAAGGGTTTCTGTGGTGGACAAGCTGCACAAAAACCTTAGATCATTAACCCTTTTCCAACATCGGGTGTAATAGTACGCTGATGTCGGACTCCCTCCCTTTCATGTGCCTCGAGCACTGTGCCCACATCTTTTTCAGCACATGTCAGCTGTTTTGAACAGCTGACATGTGCCTCTAACAGCCATGGGTGGAATCGCGATCCACCCACGGCTGTTAACTAGTTAAATGCCGCTGTCAAGCGTGACGAAAATCCTGCCCATCGGTGACCCCATCACATGATCGCAGGTTGCCGATGGGTTGGCATGGCAAACAGAGGTCTCCAGCAGACCTCTATGTGTCATGATTCCAATGGCAGGGAATCACAAAAGGACAAGCACCAACGAGCTCTAGGGTGATGGAACCTGAGCTGACCGCGACCCTAAACCTGAACACACAAATAACAATAGCCGGGGAACGTGCCTACGTTGGTCCTAGACGTCTCGCACCAGCCGAAGATCTAACTTCCCCTATTAGAAGAAACACAGACCTCTCTTGCCTCCAGAGAAATACCCCACAGAAATAGCAGCCCCCCACATATAATGATGGTGAAATGAGAGGAAGGCACATACACAGTATGAAAACAGATTCAGCAAAATGAGGCCCGCTAAAACTAGATAGCAGAGGATACAAAAGTAAACTGCGCGGTCAGCAAAAAACCCTTCAAAAAACCATCCTGTAATTACTTGAACTCATGTTCCAACTCATGGAACATGAGGAGCAATTACAGCCCACTAGAGCAACCAGCAGCAAAGAAACAATTATATGCAAGCTGGACAAGACAAAAATAAAGCAAAACGTGGAACAAGAAAATCAAAAACTTAGCTTGTCCTGAAGATTACTGAAGCCAGAAGCTGAGGTAACAAAACACTCTGATAACCTTGATAGCCGGCGGGGAAATGACAAGAAAGCCCGGTTAAATAGGAAACTCCCAAATGCTAATAGAACAGGTGGACACCAGAGACAGCAGAACACAAATCACCCAGTACCATCAGTAACCACCAGAGGGAGCCCAAAAACAGAACTCACAACAGTACCCCCCCCCCCTTGAGGAGGGGTCACCGAACCCTCACGAGAACCACCAGGGCGACCAGGATGAGCCCTATGAAAAGCACGGACCAAATCATCAGCATGAACATCAGAGGCAACCACCCAAGAATTATCCTCCTGACCATAACCCTTCCACTTGACCAAATATTGGAGTTTCCGTCTGGAAACACGAGAATCCAAGATCTTCTCCACAACATACTCCAATTCTCCCTGCACCAGCACCGGAGCAGGAGGCTCAAGCGAAGGAACAACAGGTACCTCATACCTCCGCAACAACGACCGATGGAACACATTATGAATAGCAAACGATGCCGGGAGATCCAAATGAAACGACACAGGGTTAAGAATTTCCAAGATCCTATAAGGACCGATGAACCGAGGCTTGAACTTAGGAGAAGAGACCTTCATAGGAACAAAACGAGAAGACAACCACACCAAGTCCCCAACACGAAGTCGAGGACCCACGCGGCGACGGCGATTAGCAAACTGCTGAGCCCTCTCCTGGGACAACTTCAAATTGTCCACCACATGACTCCAAATCTGATGCAACCTATCCACCACCATGTCCACTCCAGGACAATCAGAAGGCTCCACCTGACCAGAGGAAAAACGAGGATGAAACCCCGAATTACAAAAGAAAGGAGAAACCAAGGTAGCAGAACTAGCCCGATTATTAAGGGCAAACTCGGCCAGCGGCAAAAAGGTAACCCAGTCATCCTGATCAGCAGAAACAAAACACCTCAAATAAGTTTTCAAGGTCTGATTAGTTCGCTCCGTCTGGCCATTCGTCTGAGGGTGGAATGCAGACGAAAAGGACAAATCAATGCCCATCTTAGCACAGAACGTCTGCCAAAATCTAGACACAAACTGAGATCCCCTGTCAGAAACGATGTTCTCCGGAATCCCATGCAAACGAACCACGTTCTGGAAAAACAGAGGGACCAAGTCAGAGGAGGAAGGCAACTTAGGCAAGGGTACAAGATGAACCATTTTAGAAAAGCGGTCACACACAACCCAGATGACGGACATTTTTTGAGAGACAGGGAGATCCGAAATAAAGTCCATGGAAATGTGCGTCCAAGGCCATCTTCGGGATAGGCAAAGGTGACAACAATCCACTGGCTCGAGAACAGCAAGGCTTAGCCCGAGCACAAACCTCACAAGACTGCACAAAAGAATGCACATCCCTCGACAAGGAAGGCCACCAAAAAGACCTGGCCACCAAGTCTCTAGTACCAAATATTCCAGGATGACCTGCCAACGCAGAAGAATGGACCTCGGAGATGACTCTACTGGTCCAACTATCCGGAACAAACAGTCTCTCAGGCGGACAACGATCAGGTTTACCCGCCTGAAACTCCTGCAAAGCACGTCGCAAGTCTGGGAAGACGGCCGACAAAATCACCCCATCCCTAAGGATACCAGTGGGCTCAGAATTTCCAGGGGAGTCAGGCACAAAACTCCTAGAAAGAGCATCCGCCTTCACATTCTTTGAACCTGGCAGGTATGAAACCACAAAATTGAAACGAGAGAAAAACAGTGACCAACGAGCCTGTCTAGGATTCAGACACCTGGCAGACTCAAGGTAAATCAGATTTTTGTGATCAGTCAAGACCACCACACGATGTCTAGCACCCTCCAGCCAATGACGCCACTCCTCAAATGCCCACTTCATGGCCAAAAGTTCCCGATTACCCACATCATAATTCCGCTCAGCGGGCGAAAACTTCCTAGAAAAGAACGCACATGGCTTCATCACCGAGCAATCGGAGCCTCTTTGCGACAAAACCGCCCCCGCTCCAATCTCGGAAGCATCAACCTCAACCTGGAAAGGAAGCGAAACATCAGGCTGACGCAACACAGGAGCAGAAGAAAACCGGCGTTTAAGTTCCTGAAAGGCCTCCACAGCCGCAGGAGACCAATCAGCAACATCAGCACCCTTCTTAGTCAAATCCGTCAAAGGCTTAACAACACTAGAAAAATTAGTTATAAAACGACGATAGAAATTAGCAAAGCCCAAGAACTTCTGCAGACTCTTAAGAGATGCAGGCTGCGTCCAGTCACAAATAGCCCGAACCTTGACGGGATCCATCTCAATAGTAGAAGGGGAAAAAATATACCCCAAGAAAGAAATCTTCTGGACTCCAAAGAGACACTTTGAGCCCTTTACAAACAAGGAATTAGCCCGCAGGACCTGAAACACCTTCCTGACCTGCTGAACATGAGACTCCCAGTCATCAGAAAAAAACAAAATATCATCCAAATACACAATCATAAATTTATCCAGATATTCACGGAAAATATCGTGCATAAAGGACTGGAAGACTGAAGGAGCATTAGAAAGTCCGAAAGGCATTGCCAAATACTCAAAATGGCCCTCAGGCGTATTAAATGCGGTTTTCCACTCATCACCTTGCTTTATTCGTATAAGATTATACGCACCCCGAAGATCAATCTTAGTGAACCATTTAGCCCCCTTAATGCGAGCAAACAAATCAGTCAACAAAGGCAAAGGATACTGATATTTTACGGTAATCTTATTCAAAAGACGATAATCTATACAAGGCTTCAAGGACCCATCTTTTTTGGCCACGAAAAAAAAACCTGCTCCCAAAGGAGACGAAGATGGACGGATATGTCCCTTTTCCAAGGACTCCTTAACATAATCCCGCATAGCAGTATGCTCTGGCACTGACAGATTGAACAAACGACCTTTAGGAAATTTAGTACCAGGAATTAAATCTATAGCACAATCGCAATCCCTGTGAGGAGGAAGCGAACTGAGCTTAGGCTCCTCAAAAACATCCCGATAATCAGACAAAAATACAGGAACCTCAGAAGGAGTAGATGAAGCGATAGAAATCGGAGGTGCATCATCATGAACCCCCTGACATCCCCAGCTTAACACAGACATTGTTTTCCAGTCAAGGACTGGATTATGAGTTTGTAACCATGGCAGACCAAGTACTAGAACATCATGTAAATTATACAATACCAGGAAGCGAATCACCTCCTGATGAACGGGAGTCATACGCATGGTCACTTGTGTCCAGTACTGAGGTTTATTCATAGCCAAAGGTGTAGAGTCAATTCCCTTCAAAGGAATAGGGACTTCCAGAGGCTCAAGACTAAACCCACATCGCTTGGCAAATGACCAATCCATAAGACTCAGGGCAGCGCCTGAATCTACATAGGCATCGACGGAAATGGATGATAATGAGCAAATCAGAGTCACAGACAGAATGAACTTAGACTGTAACATACTAATGGCAACAGACTTATCAACCTTTTTTGTGCGTTTAGAGCATGCTGATATAACATGAGCTGAATCACCACAATAAAAGCACAACTTATTTTTCCGCCTATAGTTTTGCCGTTCACTTCTAGACTGAACTCTATCACATTGCATTGTCTCAAGTGCCTGTTCAGAAGACACCGCCAAATGGTGCACAGGTTTGCGCTCCCGTAAACGCCGATCAATCTGAATAGCCATAGTCATAGACTCATTCAGACCCGTAGGCGCAGGGAACCCCACCATAACATCTTTAATGGCCTCAGAAAGGCCATCTCTGAATTTTGCAGCCAGAGCGCACTCATTCCACTGAGTAAGCACTGACCATTTCCGAAATTTTTGACAATATATTTCTGCTTCATCTTGCCCCTGAGAGAGAGCCAATAAAGCTTTTTCAGCCTGAATCTCCTGGTTAGGTTCCTCATAGAGCAAACCCAATGCCAGAAAAAACGCATCCACATTAAGCAACGCAGGATCCCCTGGTGCCAATGCAAATGCCCAATTTTGAGGGTCACCCCGCAGGAAAGATATAATAATCTTAACCTGCTGAGCAGGGTCTCCAGAAGAGCGAGATTTCCAAGAAAGGAACAGCTTGCAATTATTCCTAAAATTCAGAAAACTAGATCTATCTCCAGCAAAGAACTCTGGGATAGGAATTCTAGGTTCAGACATAGGAGCATGTACAACAAAATCTTGTATATTTTGAACCTTAGCAGCAAGATTATTCAAGCTGGAAGCTAAACTCTGGACGTCCATGATAAACAGCTAAGGTCAGAGCCATTCAAGGATTAAGAGGAGGAAAAAAAAAAAAAAAAATCAGCCAGGCTGCAATTAAGGCTAGGCAGCAACCTCAGAGGAGAGAAAAAAAAAAAAAAAAACTTCCTCAGACTACTTTTCCTCCTACTTCAGCCCAAACATTTTGGCCGGCTATACTGTCATGATTCCAATGGCAGGGAATCACAAAAGGACAAGCACCAACGAGCTCTAGGGTGATGGAACCTGAGCTGACCGCGACCCTAAACCTGAACACACAAATAACAATAGCCGGGGAACGTGCCTACGTTGGTCCTAGACGTCTCGCACCAGCCGAAGATCTAACTTCCCCTATTAGAAGAAACACAGACCTCTCTTGCCTCCAGAGAAATACCCCACAGAAATAGCAGCCCCCCACATATAATGACGGTGAAATGAGAGGAAGGCACATACACAGTATGAAAACAGATTCAGCAAAATGAGGTCCGCTAAAACTAGATAGCAGAGGATACAAAAGTAAACTGCGCGGTCAGCAAAAAACCCTTCAAAAAACCATCCTGTAATTACTTGAACTCATGTTCCAACTCATGGAACATGAGGAGCAATTACAGCCCACTAGAGCAACCAGCAGCAAAGAAACAATTATATGCAAGCTGGACAAGACAAAAATAAAGCAAAACGTGGAACAAGAAAATCAAAAACTTAGCTTGTCCTGAAGATTACTGAAGCCAGAAGCTGAGGTAACAAAACACTCTGATAACCTTGATAGCCGGCGGGGAAATGACAAGAAAGCCCGGTTAAATAGGAAACTCCCAAATGCTAATAGAACAGGTGGACACCAGAGACAGCAGAACACAAATCACCCAGTACCATCAGTAACCACCAGAGGGAGCCCAAAAACAGAACTCACAACATCTATGGTTGTCATAGCCAGATTGCTATGAGCACCGCCCAATGGTCGGCACTCATAGCAAGTGAGCATTTCTGCTACATACAGGCGATCTGATCATCAACTGTATGTAGCAGAGCCGATCGGACAAGTGCAGCTTTTAGTCTCCCACGGAGACTATTGAAGCATGCAAAAAGTAAAAAAAAAAATTTTTTTAAATATTTAAAAAAATAAAAAATATATAAAAGTTCAAATCACCCTCCTTTCCCCCCCATTCAAAATAAAACAATAAAAAAAAAATCAAACCTACACATATTTAGTATCGCCAGAGCTATCAAGACAAAAAATAATTATCCTGATCGTTAAACGGCGCAGCAAGAAAAAATAAGTAAAAATGCCAGAATTACATTTATTTAGTCGCCATAACATTGCATTAAAATGCAATAATGGGAGATTAAAAGATCAGATCTGGACCAATATAGTATCATTAAGACACTACGGGTATCGGAAAATAGCGCATTTTTTTTAAACAAACTTTGGAATTTTTTTTCACCACTTAAATAAAAACAACCTAGACATGTTTGGTGTCTATGAACTCATAATAACCTGGAGAATCATAAATTCAGGTCTGGTTTAGCATATAGTGAACAAGGTTAAAAAAACAAACAGCGGTGGGATTGCACTTTTTTGGCAATTTCACAGAACTTGGAATTTTTTTTCCTGTTTTTCAGTACACGGTATGTTAAAACCAATGGTGTAGTTCAAAATTACAACTTGTCCCGCAAAAAACAAGCCTTCACACATGGCCATTTTGACCCAAAAATATAAACGCTATGGCTCTGGGAAGAAGGAGAGCAAAAAATGAAAATGCAAAAACAAAAATACAGTACCTCTGGTCGTTAAGGGGTTAATGTCAAGCAGCAGCTGTAGTGATGTAAAGCACAGTGTGAAACAACTGAAATTATGTCTTATATTCTAGGTTCTCCAAAGTAGCCACTTTTTGCTTTGGTGACTACTTTGCACATTCTTGGCATTCTCTTGATGAGCTTCAAGAGGTAGTCACCGGGAATGGTTTTCCAACAATCTTGAAGGAGTTCCCAGAGATGCTTAGCACTTGTTGGCCCTTTTGCCTTCACTCTGCGGTCCAGCTCACCCCAAACCATCTCGATTGGGTTCAGGTCTGGTGACTGTGGAGGCCAGGTCATCTGGAGTAGCCCCCATCACACCTCCTCCTCCATGCTTCATGGTGGGAACCAGGCATGTAGAGTCCATCCGTTCACCTTTTCTGTGTCGCACAAAGACACGGTGGTTGGAACAAAAGATCTCAAATTTGGACTCGTCAGACCAAAGCACAGATTTCCACTGGTCTAATGTCCATTGCTTGTGTTCTTTAGCCCAAACAAGTCTTTTCTGCTTGTTGCCTGTCCTTAGCAGTGGTTTCCTAGCAGCTATTTTACCATGAAGGCCTGCTGCACAAAGTCTCCTCTTAACAGTTGTTGTAGAGATGTGTCTGCTGCTAGAACTCTGTGTGGCATTGACCTGGTCTCTAATCTGAGCTGCTGTTAACCTGCGATTTCTGAGGCTGGTGACTCAGATAAACTTATTCTCAGAAGCAGAGGTGACTCTTGGTCTTCCTTTCCTGGGACGGTCCTCATGTCAGCCAGTTTCTTTGAAGCGCTTGATGGCTTTTGCCACTGCACTTGGGGACACTTTCAAAGATTTCCCAATTTTTCAGACTGACTGACCTTCATTTCTTAAAGTAATGATAGCCACTCATTTTTCTTTACTTAGCTGCTTTTTTCTTGCCATAATACAAATTCTAACAGTCTATTCAGTAGGACTATCAGCTGTGTATCCACCAGACTTCTGCTCAACACAACCGATGGTCGCACCATTTATAAGGCAAGAAGTCCCACTTATTAAATCTGATAGGGCACACCTGTGAAGTGAAAACCATTCCCGGTGACTACCTCTTGAAGCTCATCAAAAGAATGCCAAGAGTGTGCAAAGCAGTCATCAAAGCAAAAGGTGGCTACTTTGAAGAACCTAGAATATAAGACATATTTTCAGTTGTTTCACACTATTTTTTGTTAAGTATATAATTCCACATGTGTTAATTCATAATTTTGATGCCTTCAGTGTGAATTTACAATTTTCATAGACATGAAAATACAGAAAAATCTTTAAATGAGAAGGCGTGTCCAAACTTTTGGTCTGTAATATATATATATATACTGAGTATATATATATATATATATATATATATATATATATATATATATATATATATATATATATATATATATATATTTTTTTTTTTTTTTTTTTTTCTTTTTTCTTTTCAGGTTTCGAAATTGTGTGGTTGGATCTGAATTTTCGTTGAAGTGCATGCAGTTTACAATGACAGCTGGACAGGGCAGGAGACAGGTAATCCATGCCAGATATTCACACAAACATGCTTTTTGCTCAATTTTGCATTATTTATTTTCCATATCTCTTTGCCTCATCTATGACCTACCAGCTGTTTTCTTTCACCTCTACCACCCTTTAACACATTCTGCGCACTCTCTCCACATCAGTCCCTCTCTTCTTCCCTCACCCATGTACAGTTCTCTGGCTCTTTTCACATTTCTGAAACACTCAAAACCATCCACTACCACCATACTGTACACAAAATGCTCGTACATATCACTGAACAACCTATTTTTCTCTTTATTCTCCTAATAGTCGCTGTTGATATCTCCCCTATTCCTGGCCCTCCTTTCACTAGTAAATATAATTCTCTTCCTGCTGCATTTAGAAACTCTGCCGATATTATTGACATTCAGTGCTCATCTTCTGGCTTTTGTGTCCTCTGGAACTCACAGTCAGCGTGCAACAAACTCTTCCACACCCTAGATTTCTTCCTTTCTAATTTCATTATCCTTCAGGCTCTCACTGAAAACTGGATCCAGCAGTTGGACACCACTGCAGCTCTCTTATGGTGGGCTACAACTTTCATACGCCGCCAGACCTAACAGTAGAGAAGGCAGAGGTGTTTTATAACCTGCTCATCACAATGTGCTTTCCAGGTCATCCCCTAGGTACCATCACTTACGTTTCCTTCCTTTGAAGTCCACACCATTAGACTCTTCAATCCCTTGTCTCTGCTAGTGGTAGTTGTGTATCAACCTTCAGGCAAAACCAATTAGTCTCTGGATCATTTTACCATTTGTCTTCCACACTTCCTATCCTGTGATATTCCCAGTCTCGTCATGGTGGACTTTAACATACCTATTGATGATCCATTTTCCCTATCTACCTCATCTTTCTTCTTTGTCAGGTTGCTAACTCTCCTACACATGAAGACGGGAGTATGCTGGACGTGGCCTTCTCCCAATTCTGCTCCGTCTCTTGTGGCTATAATCTCTCTCACGTGTTCACGTGTCCTCACTTTTGTGATATACTATGCGAAATGCACCTGCAACCTCATTTACATAGGACTTACCTCACGGGAGTTATGTGTGAGGACACGAGAACACGTGAGAGAGATTATAGCCGCAAGAGACGAGAGTGATGTAGGAAATTTGAAAACTATTCCTAGACACTTTAGGGAAAAACACAACTGCAACCCAAATGATCTGAGAGTGTGTGGTATTGACAGGATCCATGCTGGAATTAGGGGTGGTAATCTGAGAACGCCTGCTTTTTCAGCGTGAATGTAGGTGGGTCACTGTCCTCAACACATTAGTACCCTACGGTTTAAATGAACAACTCAGTTTTGCCTCCTTCCTCTAGTTTCAATTATTATCTCTGGACTTGGTTTTAATGTCTTTGTGTGTCGTTTATTGTTTTTATTTACTTCTTTTGTTTTATTCTTATTTTTAGTCATATATGATGGGATTTTATCCACTGCTGATACTTACCTCACCTTGTGGAAAGCTGTCTGATGCGGGAACTATACTCACCTTTCAACACTCAAATTGGGAAGATTTGAATCACGTCCAGTTGTGACCGTTTATAATTATATTATCGTTTTCTGTATATGGTGGGATTGATTATATTTATGATTATATATGTAGGTTCTTTTTATTATTATTGTCATTATTTTGATTACGTAGCGAGCTTTCTGCTCGTTTCATATGGTATAACATAATGTATTGTTATCGTTATATTTTCTGCACGGCACATTGCACATTATGCACAATCTTTTGTATGATAACACATTATGATCCTGTGTATTTCACTTATTTCCGTAACCACATTTCCCCACTACGGACTTGTGCGCATGCCCGTGACGTCTGCGGTCCGGAGCATCGCCGCTGGCGCCTATTGGGTGAAGTGTGCGGGTCACGGTTGCCATAGCTATGGCTCCCTGACCTCTCGCGTCGCTCAGGAAGCTGTGCGGTGATGCAAGTTCTGGCGCTCGCGTCGTGTGCGCATGCGCCGCTGTTTGAGTCCCGGAATCAGCATCAGGTGTGGTAGACTTATAAATACCTTGTCAGTGACACACTCTGTACGGCCCCCGAAGAAGCCTACGTGAAACGCGCGTAGCGGCTGGCTTTCCACTTCCACACTACGACCATTATGGGTGAGGTTCAGTCCTATATACATGTTTATTACTAGGCGTTCTAGTGGGACATTGAGTGCTTGCTATTATACGGACAATATACTTTATTGAACCTGAGACCTCGGGTCGGACTGTGTACTATTAGTGTGGATTTGTGGATGTGTTACCTGTATCCTTCGCTTGTATAGTGACCTTTAATGTGTTTTTTTACAATATTCTAAATGGTGACTTTAATGGATTTTGATATTGAATAAATGTTACAACTTTTATGCTAAAAAAAAGACAGTTTTTCTGACTCCATTTTCTAATTATACCTATGTCGCTGGGAGTTTTTTGTTATGGTTTAAATTGAGTAATTGTTGCTCTGATCTAGTTAATTATACACTAACTAAATCTTTGCCTGTTTATTTGAATGCTGATTTATAGGTTATTTACTTCAGATATTATTAATTGATCCACCAGTTTTCACCCATAGATCAGCCAATAAAATACTGCATATGTGCCTTGTTATAACCCCTTTCCGACGTTGGGTGTAAATTTACGCCGATGTCGGACTCCGATGGGCTCCGGCAGTGAGTCCACATCCTTCCCGGTACATATCAGCTGTTTTGAACAAAAGACATGTGCCCAGAATAAGAGATGAGCGAATAGCAAAACACTAAAGATAGAGGGCACCGTCAACAATAAGACTTTATGTGCTCAACCTGCCGCATGTCAAATATTGAGACAGTACAAAAAAGCAAAGAAGACAAGCACATGCGCAGGGACCACCAAGAAAGAGTAACACGTTTTATTAATTCCAAAGTCCTTTAAACCACATACCGCACACAAAATGTTAAAAACATTTAAAACCAGAAATCACAGAATATACCCCAAAAAAGGGGTCAGGGGAACACAGAGTAGGGAGCATGGGTCCAGTCCATCATCAAGTTACATCTTGATGCACAATTTATAAGGTCTGTGTCGCTGCGCCTTTGTAAAAAAAATACCTGCATATTTAAGCATGTTAACAGAAGTCCAGCACTTTGAGGACTGCTGTTTTTTCATGCCCTTATAATCGCTTGGTTGGTACGTTTTTTGATAGCTATTACAGCCTTTATTGTCATCCAACTCGCTGCATCTGCGCAATGGCGTCGACGCTGACTCATCACCTTGGTAACCATTAACTTAGGCACACTGGACAATTACTTGGCCAATTATGCAGCGATCTGCCGCTTTTTTCATCTTTGATTGTGTCCAGGCTATTATGGAGATGTTTTTTTTTTGTCTGGTTAGTACGCACTTATAGTAGCGATCAGCAGCTATCCCGACCTTTGTTGTTCCGTTGCACCTGCGCAGTGGAGTGAACGTTAACTCGTTGCCCTGGTAACCGGTGCTCATGCGCACTGCACAACTGCTCAGCGGTTTGTTATTTGCCCTACTTTTCATGGTGCCCAGGCTATTGCACCTGCGCGGCAGAGTCGATGCTGCTTTAGGCTACTTTCACACTAGCGTTAACTGCAATCCGTCACAATGCGTCGTTTTGCAGAAAAAACGCATCCTGCAAAAGTGCTTGCAGGATGCGTTTTTTCCCAATAGACTTGTATTGACGACGCATTGCCACACGTCGCATCCGTCGTGCGACGGATGCGTCGTGCTTTGGCGGACCATCGGCACAAAAAAACGCTACATGTAACGTTTTTTGCTGCCGACGGACCGCTTTTTCCGACCGCGCAAGCGCAGCCGGAACTCCTCCCCCACCTCCCCGCACCTCACAATGGGGCAGCGGATGCGATGAAGATCTGCATCCGCTGCACCCGTTGTGCGGCACTTACAACGCTAGTGTCGGTAACCTCGGCCCATCGCTAGTGTGAAAGAAGCCTTACTTTCTATAGTAACCCTCTGTCATGTGCACGGACCAGTTTTGAAAAATATCTGGCTCATTTACCATTTGGAAATTACTATGGCTAGGATGTTTTCCATTTTTTTGAGCATTAATTATTCCATGTGCATTTATTTTTGTCTTCATGGGCTGCTATAGAGACGGCATTTTGCACTTTCTATATCTATATTGGGCACCAATCTGTTATAATAGGATTGCTATTTTTTTCTTGTACAGTGTAAACTGAATTGAACCGACAATACACTGCGTACAATATTGCCTGTGATGTAACTTGATGATGGACTGGACCCATGCTCCCTACTCTGTGTTCCCCCGACCCCTTTTTGGGGTTTTATTCTGTGATTTCTGGTTTTAAATGTTTTTAAAATGTTGTGTGCGGTATCTGGTTCAAAATGACTTTGGAATTAATAAAATGTGTTAATCTTTCTTGGTGATCCCTGCGCATGTGCATGTCTTCTTTGCTTTTTTTTGTACTAAGAGATGAGCGAACATTTCAATATTCGATTCGGATTACGTTCGCCGAATTTGTAATATTTGCTGATTAATTTATCGAATATTCGCCGAACGTTACCGAGCGCCATTATAGTCAATGGGAGGCAAAAACAAACACATGCGCAACACCTTATAAAGGCCCCAAATGCTTCCAAAACAAGACAAAACGAGGGACAGAAAGCAGAAAAGTGGCCTCAATTCACCCTCAGTACAGATTGTAGCATAGCAGCAATCAGCCAGGCATGAGGTATCGGGTCTCGGACAGCATTTACAGCTTTCCAATGAACGTCACAGTAAGACGAGGTGGGTGAGGGATCGGTGTAGACCTCCTGTGCTGGGTGAGGGATCGGTGTAGACCTCCTGTGCTGGGAGCCCTGATACCACATGCAACACCTCTAGCTGCTTTCATGCTGAGCCACACTCCGGTGGCACAAATATCAGTTTTCTAGACCAGTGATTTTCAACCTTTTTTGAGCCGCGGCACACTTTTTATACTTAAAAAATCCCGGGGCACACCACCAACCAAAATGGCACAAAATGGTGCGTCCAGGTTTGAGATGAAAGTCTGCAGTCATTCTATGTGACTGCAGGCTTCTGAATTCTCACAGCGCAAGCCCTGCACACTTTCAGGATTCTCCCTTGCCGGTGGCCAGAGTGGACGGTCATGACAGCACAAGTATGTGATTTGGATACTTCTGGCCACATTCTAACTAGACGTGTCCGGCCTCAGTCAATTCATTTTCATTGAATGAGGCCACACATGTCTAGTCAGAACGTGACCGCATATATGTAAATCACCAACATCAGAGAATTATGATAGCAGTGCGCACTGTGAGAATTCAGAAGTCTGCAGTCACATAGTATGACTGCAGACTCATCACAACCTTGGACATCCCCTTTAATGTTCCTAACAAATAAAAATATGAGAATTAGTATCACAAAAAAAACACATTTACATCCAGGTACCTGATAGATGACGTTGTTTGTGGAGTCGCCTCTTTCTTTTCATCTTCACCTTGTCCAGATGCCATGATGACTCTTCTCATCCACCGGCAGAGCTCGTTTCTGCAGACTTCCATCTTCTCCTGTCTTCTGCAGCACATCCCGACACAACACCCTTAAAGATAGCAGTGTTATTATAATGCTCCGGAATAACAATATCTGCCCTAGGCTGAGCCCCTGAGTAAATAATTGCCCCTCACTTTATTCCCAGCACATAATATGACCCTCACTGTCCCTCTTATGGTACATGCCATCCACACTACCCTCTCTCTCTTTTCCATACTTCACACTGCCTTCTCATACGGTGTCCCTCCTAGAGAGCCCAGTCTCTCTACTGTGCCCCTTCATTACACTCCTCCTACTTGGCATACTGTCTCCTCCTGGCTGTTACCCTCACACTACTCAGTATCTATTATGTGTCCACTCACACTTTCATCCCCCCATACTGTCTGCACACATTTCCATACCTCCCAACTTTTGAAGATGGGAAAGAGGGACAAAGTTTGCGGCGCGCAACGCGCGCCGCGGCAAATTTTATGCCACGCCTCTGATCACACCCATTCACTAGTCACACCCATATCCACGTCTCAACCACACCCATTTAGCACTGCTGATCACACTGTTCATAAAGAATAATTATAAAAAAAAAAATACGGCCACACAGTGCTCCATACTGTATAATGACTGCACATAATGCTCCATACTGTATAATGACCGCACATGATGCTCCATACTGTATAATGACTGCACATGATGCTCCATACGGTATAATGACCGCACATGATGCTCCATACTGTATAATGACCGCACATGATGCTCCATACTGTATAATGGCCCCACATGATGCTCCATACTGTATAATGACTGCACATGATGCTCCATACTGTATAATGGCCGCACATGATGCTCCATACTGTATAATGGCCACACATGATGCCCCATACTGTATAATTGCCACACATGATGGTCCATACTGTATAATGGCCACACAGTGCTTCATACTGTATAATGGCCCCACATGATGCTCCATACTGTATAATGGCCACACATGATGCTCCATACTGTATAATGACCGCACATGATGCTCCATACTGTATAATGACCGCACATGATGCTCCATACTGTATAATGGCCGCACATGATGTTCCATACTGTATAATGACTGCACATGATGCTCCATACGGTATAATGACCGCACATGATGCTCCATACTGTATAATGGCCCCACATGATGCTCCATACTGTATAATGACTGCACATGATGCTCCATACTGTATAATGGCCACACATGATGCCCCATACTGTATAATTGCCGCACATAATGCTCCATACTGTATAATGACCGCACATAATGCTCCATACTGTATAATGGCCGCACATGATGCTCCATACTGTATAATGGCCGCACATGATGCTCCATACTGTATAATGGCCGCACATGATGCTCCATACTGTATAATGGCCACACATGATGCCCCATACTGTATAATGACCGCACATGATGCTCCATACTGTATAACGACCGCACATGATGCTCCATACTGTATATTGACCGCACACGGTGCTCCATACTGTATATTGGCTGCACATGATGCTCCATACTGTATAATTGCCGCACATAATGCTCCATACTGTATAATGACCGCACATGATGCTCCATACTGTATAATGACTGCACATGATGCTCCATCTATATATATAATTGTCTAAGGGTTTTTCCGTCTGTCTGTCCTGAAAATCCCGCGTCTCTGATTGGTCGAGGCCACAAGGCCTCGACCAATCAGCGACGGGCACAGCATGGCGACGATGATGTCATAAAGGTTGCCTCGACCAATCAGCGACGGGCAGTATCAACGTAGATGTCATAATGGTTGCCATGGCGACGATGATGTCATAAAGGTTGCCTCGACCAATCAGCGACGGGCACAGTCTGCCGCGAATTCTGGAATCATCATTGTCCATATACTACGGGGACATGCATATTCTAGAATACCCGATGCGTTAGAATCGGGCCACAATCTAGTACTGTATAATAGCCGCACACGATGCTCCATACTGTATAATGACCGCACATGATGCTCCATACTGTATATTGGCTGCACATGATGCTCCATACTGTATAATGGCCGCACATGATGCTCCATACTGTATAATGGCCACACATGATGCTCCATACTGTATAATGGCCACACATGATGCTCCATACTGTATAATGGCCACACATGATGCTCCATACTGTATAATGGCCGCACATGATGCTCCATACTGTATAATGGCCACACATGATGCTCCATACTGTATATTGGCCGCACATGATGCTCCATACTGTATAATGACCGCACATGATGCTCCATACTGTATAACGACCGCACATGATGCTCCATACCGTATAATGACCGCACACGATGCTCCATACTGTATATTGGCTGCACATGATGCTCCATACTGTATAATTGCCGCACATAATGCTGCATACTGTATAATGACCGCACATGATGCTCCATACTGTATAATGACTGCACATGATGCTCCATCTATATATATAATTGTCTAAGGGTTTTTCCGTCTGTCTGTCCTGAAAATCCCGCGTCTCTGATTGGTTGAGGCCGCCAGGCCTTGACCAATCAGCGACGGGCACAGCATGGCGACGATAATGTCATAAAGGTTGCCTCGACCAATCAGCGACGGGAACAGTCTGCCGCGAATTCACCTCGACCAATCAGCGACGGGCAGTATCAACGTAGATGTCATAATGGTTGCCATGGCGACGATGATGTCATAAAGGTTGCCTCGACCAATCAGCGACGGGCACAGTCTGCCGCGAATTCTGGAATCATCATTGTCCATATACTACGGGGACATGCATATTCTAGAATACCCGATGCGTTAGAATCGGGCCACAATCTAGTACTGTATAATAGCCGCACACGATGCTCCATACTGTATAATGACCGCACATGATGCTCCATACTGTATATTGGCTGCACATGATGCTCCATACTGTATAATAGCCACACATGATGCTCCATACTGTATAATGGCCGCACATGATGCTCCATACTGTATAATGGCCACACATGATGCTCCATACTGTATATTGGCCGCACATGATGCTCCATACTGTATAATGACTGCACATGATGCTCCATACTGTATATTGGCCGCACATGATGCTCCATACTGTATAATGACCGCACATGATGCTCCATACTGTATAATGACCGCACATGATGCTCCATACTGTATAATGGCCGCACATGATACTTTGTACCGTATAATGGCCACACATGATGCTCCATACTGTATAATGGCCACACATGATGCTCCATACTGTATAATGACCGCACATGATGCTCCATACTGTATAATGACCGCACATGATGCTCCATACTGTATAATGACCACACATGATGCTCCATACTGTATAATGACCGCACATGATGCTCCATACTGTATAATGACCGCACATGATGCTCAATACTGTATAATGACCCCACATGATGCTCCATACTGTATAATGACCGCACATGATGCTCCATACTGTATAATGACCGCACATGATGCTCCATACTGTATAATGACCGCACATGATGCTCCATACTGTATAATGACCACACATGATGCTCCATACTGTATAATGACCGCACATGATGCTCCATACTGTATAATGACCGCACATGATGCTCCATACTGTATAATGACCGCACATGATGCTCCATACTGTATAATGACCACACATGATGCTCCATACTGTATAATGACCGCACATGATGCTCCATACTGTATAATGACCGCACATGATGCTCCATACTGTATAATGACCGCACATGATGCTCCATACTGTATAATGACCGCACATGATGCTCCATACTGTATAATGACCGCACATGATGCTCAATACTGTATAATGACCCCACATGATGCTCCATACTGTATAATGACCGCACATGATGCTCCATACTGTATAATGACCACACATGATGCTCAATACTGTATAATGACCCCACATGATGCTCCATACTGTATAATAACCACACATGATGCTCCATACTGTATAATGACCACACATGATGCTCCATACTGTATATTGGCCGCACATGATACTTTGTACCGTATAATGGCCACACATGATGCTCCATACTGTATATTGGCTGCACATGATACTTTGTACCGTATAATGGCCACACATGATGCTCCATACTGTATAATGGCCGCACATGATGCTCCATACTGTATAATGACCCCACATGATGCTCCATACTGTATAATGACCACACATGATGCTCCATACTGTATAATGACCACACATGATGCTCCATACTGTATAATGACCACACATGATGCTCCATACTGTATAATGACCACACATGATGCTCCATACTGTATAATGACCCCACATGATGCTCCATACTGTATAATGACCACACATGATGCTCCATACTGTATAATGACCACACATGATGCTCCATACTGTATACTGGCCGCACATGATACTTTGTACCGTATAATGGCCACACATGATGCTCCATACTGTATATTGGCCGCACATGATACTTTGTACGGTATAATGGCCACACATACAGTGGGGCAAAAAAGTATTTAGTCAGTCAGCAATAGTGCAAGTTCCACCACTTAAAAAGATGAGAGGCGTCTGTAATTTACATCATAGGTAGACCTCAACTATGGGAGACAAACTGAGAAAAAAAAATCCAGAAAATCACTGTCTGTTTTTTTAACATTTTATTTGCATATTATGGTGGAAAATAAGTATTTGGTCAGAAACAAAATTTCATCTCAATACTTTGTAATATATCCTTTGTTGGCAATGACAGAGGTCAAACGTTTTCTGTAAGTCTTCACAAGGTTGCCACACACTGTTGTTGGTATGTTGGCCCATTCCTCCATGCAGATCTCCTCTAGAGCAGTGATGTTTTTGGCTTTTCGCTTGGCAACACGGACTTTCAACTCCCTCCAAAGGTTTTCTATAGGGTTGAGATCTGGAGACTGGCTAGGCCACTCCAGGACCTTGAAATGCTTCTTACAAAGCCACTCCTTCGTTGCCCTGGCGGTGTGCTTTGGATCATTGTCATGTTGAAAGACCCAGCCACGTTTCATCTTCAATGCCCTTGCTGATGGAAGGAGGTTTGCACTCAAAATCTCACGATACATGGCCCCATTTATTCTTTCATGTACCCGGATCAGTCGTCCTGGCCCCTTTGCAGAGAAACAGCCCCAAAGCATGATGTTTCCACCACCATGCTTTACAGTAGGTATGGTGTTTGATGGATGCAACTCGGTATTCTTTTTCCTCCAAACACGACAAGTTGTGTTTCTACCAAACAGTTCCAGTTTGGTTTCATCAGACCATAGGACATTCTCCCAAAACTCCTCTGGATCATCCAAATGCTCTCTAGCAAACTTCAGACGGGCCCGGACATGTACTGGCTTAAGCAGTGGGACACGTCTAGCACTGCAGGATCTGAGTCCATGGTGGCGTAGTGTGTTACTTATGGTAGGCCTTGTTACATTGGTCCCAGCTCTCTGCAGTTCATTCACTAGGTCCCCCCGCGTGGTTCTGGGATTTTTGCTCACCGTTCTTGTGATCATTCTGACCCCACGGGGTGGGATTTTGCGTGGAGCCCCAGATCGAGGGAGATTATCAGTGGTCTTGTATGTCTTCCATTTTCCAATTATTGCTCCCACTGTTGATTTCTTCACTCCAAGCTGGTTGGCTATTGCAGATTCAGTCTTCCCAGCCTGGTGCAGGGCTACAATTTTGTTTCTGGTGTCCTTTGACAGCTCTTTGGTCTTCACCATAGTGGAGTTTGGAGTCAGACTGTTTGAGGGTGTGCACATGTGTCTTTTTATACTGATAACAAGTTTAAACAGGTGCCATTACTACAGGTAATGAGTGGAGGAAAGAGGAGACTCTTAAAGAAGAAGTTACAGGTCTGTGAGAGCCAGAAATCTTGATTGTTTGTTTCTGACCAAATACTTATTTTCCACCATAATATGCAAATAAAATGTTAAAAAAACAGACAATGTGATTTTCTGGATTTTTTTTTTCTCAGTTTGTCTCCCATAGTTGAGGTCTACCTATGATGTAAATTACAGACGCCTCTCATCTTTTTAAGTGGTGGAACTTGCACTATTGCTGACTGACTAAATACTTTTTTGCCCCACTGTAGCTACTCCTACACACGCGGCTGCGCTTCGTACACTTTGCATACACGGCTCCGCTCTGTACACACGGCTCCACTCCATACATCTCATACACACACGGTTCCGCTCCGTACATCTTGTACACATTCAGCTCAGCTCCATACACCTCATACACGGCTCCGCTCCATACACCTCATACACACACGGCTCCGCTCCATATATCTCGTACACACACAGCACTACTCCGTACACCTCGTACACACACGGCTCCGCTCTATACACATTGCACACGCTCCGTATACTTTGAGCACGCATGGCTCTGCTCTGTACACCTCATACACACGTGGCTCTGCACTGTACACCTCGTACACACGTGGCTCCGCTCCATACACCTTTCACACTCTGCTCTGATCCGTATACCTCGTACACACCCGGCTCAGCTCTGTACACCTCGTAAACACGCGGCTGTGCTCCGTACACCTCGTACACACGCGGCTGTGCTCCGTACACACGGCTCAGTACACCTCTTACACACGATTCCGCTCCGTACACCTTTCACATGCTGCTCCGCTCCGTACACACGCGGCTGTGCTCCGTACACCTCGTACACGCTGCTGTGCTCTGTACACCTCGTACACATGGCTCCGTATACCTCTTACACACGACTCCGCTCCGTACACCTTTCACATGCTGCTCCGCACATCTCGTACACACGCGGCTGTGCTCCGTACACCTCGTACACATGGCTCCGTACACCTCTTACACACGACTCCGCTCCGTACACCTTTCACAGTACGAGGTGCACCGAGCGGAGCCGCGTGTGTGTACGAGGTGCACCGAGCGGAGCCGCGTGTGTGTACGAGGTGCACCGAACGGAGCCGCGTGTGTGTCTGTGTAGGAAGTGTACTGAGCGGAGCCTCAGCCGCGTGTGTGCACCAAGCGGAGCTGCAGCTTGTAATTAGCACATGATGATACAGTGACTGACTGTCATAGGGGCTTAGCCCTTTTATGCCTGGGGAAATAAAGCAGCCACATTGATGTGTTGTCACTATGTCCCCGGAGCTGCAGCTGCTCCTCCTCCACAATGCACTGGACGGAGGAGTCATCTCTGTGACATCCACTACTCACTGATCTGCATCTGTCCCATTAGCAGCCTCCATTCCTCTCATGGTCTGCTGCTTACATTGCCGCCGGCACCCAGGCTGTGTCCGGCTGTGTTATGTCCCCTCAGGTGTCCCCTCTCTCTGAACTGTGAGGCACACTAGGAGACTCAGGAACACACCGACGGGGAAGGGGCGTGGCCTAACAATAGGGGGCGGTGACAGCAGCTTCAACTGTTCTGTCTGCGGGAAGCTCTGCGTCCCGTGCAGGACAGCCGGGGCAAGCATCAAATCCGGGGCAGTCCCGCACAATGAGGGACGGTTGGGAGGTATGCATTTCTAATAGCCTCCTCCTGTACATCCCCCCTGCTAACATACCCCTTTGCTCTCTCCATATTTCCTCCTCACACATTCCCCCGACTCCCCATACTGTCCTCACACATCCCATCACCGTTGCTCCCAGTACTGTCAGCACACATTTTTCCCCTCGCTACTGTGTCCACCCCCATCTCCCCACTCACCCCCACAGACTATATCCACTCCCCTTCCGATAGAATAAATCCATCCCCTTCCACAGAATAAATGCACCCTGCCCCACACATGCTAAATAAATTCCAGCCCCCCCACGTACACACTGAATAAATCCCCCCACACACTGAATAAATCCCCCCCACACACTGAATAAATCCCCCCACACACTGAATAAATCCCCCCCACACACTGAATAAATCCCCCCCACACACTGAATAAATCCCCCCACACACTGAATAAATCCCCCCCACACACACTGAATAAATCCCCCCACTCACTGAATAAATCCCCCCCACACACTGAATAAATCCCCCCACACACTGAATAAATCCCCCCCACACACACTGAATAAATCCCCCACACACACTGAATAAATCCCCCCACTCACTGAATAAATCCCCCCCACACACTGAATGAATCCCCCCCACAGAATAAATCCCCCCCACACACTGAATAAATCCCCCCCCCACACTGAATAAATCCCCCCCACACTGAATAAATCCCCCCACACACTGAATAAATCCCCCCACACACTGAATAAATCCCCCCACACACTGAATAAATCCCCCCCACACACTTAATAAATCCCCCCACACACTGAATAAATCCCCCCACACACTGAATAAATCCCCCCACACTTAATAAATCCCCCCACACACTGAATAAATCCCCCCCCCACAGAATAAATCCCCCCCACACACTGAAAAAATCCCCCCCACACTGAATAAATCCCCCCCACACACTGAATAAATCCCCCCACACACTGAATAAATCCCCCCACACACTGAATAAATCCCCCCCACAGAATAAATCCCCCCACACACATGAATAAATCCCCCCCACACTGAATAAATCCCCACACACACTGAATAAATCCCCCCCACAGAATAAATCCCCCCACACTGAATAAATCCCCCCACACACTGAATAAATCCCCCCCACACACTGAATAAATCCCCCCACACAGAATAAATCCCCCCACACACTGAATAAATCCCCCCACACTGAATAAATCCCCCCACACACTGAATAAATCCCCCCACACACTGAATAAATCCCCCCCACACACTGAATAAATCCCCCCACACTTAATAAATCCCCCCACACACTGAATAAATCCCCCCCACACACTGAATAAATCCCCCCCACAGAATAAATCCCCCCCACAGAATAAATCCCCCACACACTGAATAAATCCCCCCCACACACTGAATAAATTCCCCCACACACACTGAATAAATTCCCCCCACACACTGAATAAATCCCCCCCACACACTGAATAAATCCCCCCCCCACAGAATAAATCCCCCCCACACACTGAATAAATCCCCCCACACACTGAATAAATCCCCCCCACACACTGAATAAATCCCCCCAAAACACACTGAATAAATCCCCCCCAACACACTGAATAAATTCCCCCCACACACTGAATAAATCCCCCCACACACTGAATAAATCCCCCCACACACACTGAATAAATCCCCCCCCCACAGAATAAATCCCCCACACACACTGAATAAATCCCCCACACACACTGAATAAATCCCCCCACACACTGAATAAATCCCCCACACACACTTAATAAATGCCCCCCAAACACACTGAATAAATCCCCCCCACACACTGAATAAATCCCCCCCACACACTGAATAAATTCCCCCCACACACTGAATAAATCCCCCACACACACTGAATAAATCCCCCACACACACTGAATAAATCCCCCCACACACTGAATAAATCCCCCCCACACACTTAATAAATGCCCCCCAAACACACTGAATAAATCCCCCCAAACACACTGAATAAATCCCCCCCACACACTGAATAAATTCCCCCCACACACTGAATAAATCCCCCACACACACTGAATAAATCCCCCCCACACACTGAATAAATCCCCCCCACACACTGAATAAATCCCCCCAAACACACTGAATAAATCCCCCCCACACACTGAATAAATCCCCTCCCCACAGAATAAATCCCCCCCACACACTGAATAAATCCCCCCCACACACTGAATAAATCCCCCCCACACACTGAATAAATCCCCCCCAAACACACTGAATAAATCCCCCCACACACTGAATAAATCCCCCCCACACACTGAATAAATCCCCCCACACTTAATAAATCCCCCCCAAACACACTGAATAAATCCCCCCCAAACACACTGAATAAATCCCCCCCCACACACTGAATAAATCCCCCCAAACACACTGAATAAATCCCCCCCACACACTGAATAAATCCCCCCCACACACTGAATAAATCCCCCCCACACTTAATAAATCCCCCCACACACTTAATAAATCCCCCCACATACTCCCCATAAACCCGCCCCATGCTGAATCTTCGGTGTCTTCAGCTCCACAACTACAGGAGCACTTACCACCAAGTCTCTTCTGTCTCCTGCGTGCCGGATAATGACGCCAGCAGCGTGATCACATGACTTGATCACGCTGCTGGCGTCGGTCTGACCCAGCAGTCAGAGCCTCAATTGTACTCGCAGCTGGTAGATGTCTGCGAGTACAATTGATCTCCGGGAGTCGGCGCTCTGCAGCTTCTCTGTGCCGGCTGTCAGCTTGACAGTCGGCACAGAGAACAGCTGACTCCCGTTCCCCGCGGCACACCCGACCATGTGTCGCGGCACACTAGTGTGCCGCGGCACACTGGTTGAAAAACACTGTTCTAGACAACCATTGTCAGAAAAATGTAAGGATAGTAACAAGGGTAGTTGACTACAATGGTCTCGGAAGCCTACTGCTACAAGCAACACGCATGAAGGAGACCCAACCAGGAGTGTTCACATTTACAAGAATTAGTGGTAGACACCAACAAAGTGGCATCAATTGCATTTAAGTAGAATTAGTATAGAGGGGACCGACACCTCTTCCAGCAGATGGAGACTGTAACAGGCAAGGTGGTGGAATCACTGTTCCGTATCCCTCTGAAAGGGGCGTAACTAGGTGGCCTACCAAATCCCTACTCGGACGAGGGGCAGCAGGTGAAAACTGCGACCAAAGAATGTACAAAGAGGTGGCACCAGGTGCTACTCCATGGCTGACCTACAGAATGTGGCAGCTCACCCCCTACAGCGGGTCAGATACCAAGGCCCAAAGGAGGGACGAAAAATGCAGGCAGGCATTGTAGGGACTCTGGAACGACAGGTGCAGATATTACGGGCTGAGCAACAGAAAAGCACTGGCAGGTGCGGACTGGACCGGGTGTTAGACAGATGGGTGCTGGCAGGTGCGATCTGGACCGGCTGATGGACAGAAGAGCGCAGACAGGTACGAGCAGACAGGCACAGACAGGTAAGAGCAGAAGGGTACAAGGTAGACGCGGATAAACGGACCTAGAGAACCTGACAATTAACAAGCATGCAAGGCAAACTAACAACGTAGCTCAGGCACCTCCATATTGGAGAAGTCTTAAATAGAAGGTGTCGCCCAGCTATAGGTTGGGAATACCTTAGGTTGACGAGTGTGGTCCCTTTAAGAGGGAGGGAGAACACGAGTGCGCCCTCTAAGCATAGTTCCCGGTCCTACAACTGAACCTTGGTGGACACCAACACATGGGGGCGAGATGAAGAGGTGGTGTGGGAGACACTGAATGTCCTGTTAGGTATGAGGAGATCCAACAAAGGGCCAAGTCTGTAATGTCAACAGATCAGAACGTCTCTAGTGACAGGGAATGGTCCACTGTGTCAAAGACAGATGCCAGGTCCAGGTGAAGGCGGAGGACAAACTGGCGCCGTTTTCATTTGGTGGTTAGTAAGTCGTTGGTGACTTTAGTCAGGGCAATTTCAGTGGAGTGGTGTGACCGGAAGTCAGATTGTACGCGGTCAAAGAGGGAGCAAGAGGAGAGGTGGGAGGACAGTTCAAAATGGACGTGTTGTTCCAGTAGTTTGGAGACATAGGGGAGAAATGATGTGGGGCGATAGGTAGACACAGAGGATGGGTCAAGGTTGGGCTTTTTGAAGGTGGGTATGATCGAGGTATGTTTCAATCAGGATGGAAGACACCAGTTGAAAGTGACAGGTTGAAGAGGTGGGTTATGCTTGTGATGAAGACTGTGGTAAAATTTGGAATGAGGTGGAACGTTATTGTGTCATGTTCACAGGTGGTGACGCAAAGTATTCAGCCGAGATTAGAGGGAGGGAGAACTGGTGGAAGCAGGAAAGAATTGAAAGTACTGAATAGCTGTTTAGGGTTGTGAGACAGGTATGATATGAGGGATGGGAAGTCGGTTTGTTTTGCTTCAGTCAGAATTTGAGGAGCATTTTTACAACTTCTGTTACTGGACGGGCAACTCCGCTCTTTCTTTGGCAGCCATACAATGGTACGCTTTGTAGATGAGGGCCAGAAAGAACATGTGCTCAAGTGGATGACAAGCGCTGTATCAAGTGGCTTCTGCTCCTCTTCCTCCACCTTAACATCACACACAGTACAGTCCTCAGTGGTGGCACCCCCCCCATTAACCATTTTTTCCCCCACATCACAACTCTCCAAGCGCCCAACTGGCTGTGGGGACCACAGATGGGCCATTCTGCAGAGCTGTTCACACATTCTATTCCATGGGTATCAGAGGTCTGCTCTAAACATTCACAGAGTCAAGTTTAGGAAATCATCTGCACCGACAGCCAAATTTTTTCGAAGATCTATGGCCGGACGAAGTTTTGTCAGAATAAACCAAACCCTCTTCAACAGACGTTAACCCCGTTGGGTGAAAGTGATCCATTTGTGACGAGACTCAGATATTTGAGGCGCCCGCAGACTGTACTGTGCTGTCAAGAAAGGAAGAGGAGGAGGGTGACTCAGGGCGAGGACTGGGAGAACAGAGAGGATGACAATGAGGTAGTAGATCATATTTGTTTTAAACCCCGAGGCATGCAGCTGAGTAGCTCAGCAGAGGAGGATGAAGATGAGGTTAAGTACACACAGAGTTATGCAAATACGACAATCAATGCATCCTGAGGCAAAACTCTTGCAGTGGACAGAATGGTTCGCGGTTCTGCAGTTGCTTAGCTTGGGTCCTTTTTTGCATATGCATGCTGTCAACCTTTTTAAAAACAACCCAGTAGAGTAAAAAAACAACAACATAATTTCAGTACTACATGCATGACCTGCCACGTGCATGATCAACATGCAACTATTCAAAATGAGTCTTTGAAACATTCCACTGCCTCCTGAGCCATAATGTACAGGCTGTGGTCACCAACCTCAGCGCTGACGATCTGGCTACTTATGCCGTAGAAATAAATCAATCATGTCCGTCAGGACAGCTTCGCCTAGTCCCATCAGAGCCTGGATCCCATTCCCTCCCGCACAAGCTCACTTTCTACTTTCTCTATGCTGATGACACCCAATTATACACATCTCCTGACATCACCCCAGTATTACTACAGATACCAGTGATTATCTGTCCGCTGTCTCTAACATCACGTCCTCCCTCTATTGGAAATGGAATCTCTCCAAAACTGAACTTCTTGCATTTTCCCCCTCTACCAGAAACTGCCATTTCCTTGGGTGGTTCCATTACTCCCCTGCAGCACGCCCGCTGTCTTGGGATTATAGTGGATACAGAAATTTCCTTTATTTCCTATATCTGATCACTCCCTCGCTCATGTCACCTGCATCTTAAAAACTTCTCCAGAATCCGACCTTTTCTCGCCATTGAAAATGCAAAAACCCTTACTAACGCCCTTGGTCATTCTCATCTGGACTATTGCATCTCTTATTGATTGGTCTCCCACTAGCCAAACTTTATCCTAACGTGTCTTTAATGCGACAGCTAGGATCATATTACTGTTCAGCAGCTTCACAGATGCCTCTACCCTGTGCCAGTCATTGCACTGGTTACCCATCTGCTAAAGAGTCCGATATAAACGTATAACTCTCACCCACAAAGCTCTTCACAGTTCTGCACCACAATTCATCTCCTCCTCATCCATCAACCTACACGTGCTTTCCGTTCTGCAACTGATCTGCGACTAACATCCTTCATAATCCAGGCATTGAACCTGTCTAAAAAGACTTCTCTCGTGCTGCACCAGTTTTCTGGAATGCACTACCCCGGACGATCTGACGAATACCAAGCACCCACGTTTTGAAGTGAGCTCTTTAGATAAGCCTATCACCTCACTTCACTTATCGAACGCTTCCCTGCTCCGTGCTTTCAGTAGCACTTGATAAGTGTCCTTAGATCCTGGCTGATGGATCATGCCACTTTATATCATAACCCATTATTATAATGGTGTCCGGATCGTGCATGACAAGCACTTTTTACCTATTGTGTCCCCCCCCCCATTTCCGCATAAACTGTAAGCTTGCGAGCAGCCGGACCCAAGTATATTTTTGCACCAATTTTTTTTTATTGCGGCCCCATGAATGTAGCCAGTACAGCAACTACATTCCCAGTCTCAGGGCAGAAGCGTTGAGCAGAAATAGAGAAGAGACAACATACATGTTACAGCACGAGGAGTTAGGATTCAGGCTGGATACAACGGATAATTGCAGTCTGAGGACGTTAGAACTAATGCATAATAGTTCGGGATCAGTCGACAAAGTGATGAAGGTCCTAATTCTGGAAGGGTTCACTGCTTGTATTCTGACTTCATACAGATAGGTCCGGAAATCTTTCGCCAGTGACCGAATCTTTGTGATTTCAGCTCTGCAGGCCGCTATTTTGGATTTAAAATGAGACAACTGAGACGCGACTGAAGTGGAGACTTTCAGGTTTAATTAAAGGGGAAGAACAAAACATTTAGGAATAGCAGCCATTTTTCTACAAAGCCTCCTCATTTCAGGGCCTCAAAAGTAATTGGACAAATAAACTTTACCATAAATAAAATGTTCATGTTTAATACTTTGTGGAGAATCCTTTGCAGCAATGACGGTCTGAAGTCTGGAGGCCATGGACCTCACCCATCGCTGGTGTCCTCCTGAGTGAGGCTTTGTCATTTTGCAGTGTCTTCAGTTCTTGCTTGTTTGTGGCTCTTCTGCCTGTGAAATGCATCTCGATGGAGCCGAGATCTGGTGATGACTCGGCCATTGCGGAATGTTCTTCTTTGCAGTATGTTTTGGGTCATTGTCCATCTGTCCAGTGACGCGCCGTTCAATCAACCTGTCTGCATTTAGGAGAATCTAAGCAGAAAGCATTGCCCTGTACACATAGGATTCATCCGGCTGCTTCTGTCCCCAGTGACAATATCAGTAGATATTAGCGACGCGGTGCCATTGGAAGCCATGCATGTCCGCGCCATCACACCTCCGCCATATTTTACAGAGGGTGTGCTGAGGATCATGAGCCGTTTCGAGCCCTCTCCAGAATTTCTCCTTCTCATCATTCTGGTACAGGTTGATCCTAGTTTTACTTTTCCAGAACTGGACGGTTTCTTTAGATCTTTTTTTGGCAAAGTCTAATCTGGCCTTTCTATTTTTGATTAATGGTTTGCACCTTGTGGTGACCTTCTGTATTTGCTCTCATGAAGTCTTCTCTTTATTGTAGATTCAGATACTGAAACACCCTGAAGAGTGTTCAATTGGGTGGACATTGTAAAGGATTCTGCGATCATTCACCACTATTGTCTTCCGTGGATGTCCAGGACTTTTGAGTTCCTGAGCTCCCCAGTATGCGTTTTGTTTTTCAGCAGAATTAGCCGCTCCTAACATTTCTGCTCACTTTCTGAGGAATTCTTTTTTCAGCCTAACGGTGCTGTTTCTTTGCCATTAAGAACTCCTTTTGACCGCATGTTGTAGGTTCACAGCAACAGCTTCCAAATGCCACACCAGGAATCCGCCCCAGACCTGTTACCTCCTTAACTGATGATTGATTAATGAGGAAAAAGCCAATGCAGCCCATTAAAGATCTTTTCAGATAATTATCCAATTATTTTTGGTCCCTTGAAAAAGAGGCAGCTATATATTAAAGAGCTGCAATTCCTAAACCGTTCCTCTAATTGGGATGTGAATAGCCTCAAATTAAAGCTGACACTTGGCACGTTAAGTCCATATTGAATATATAACTGGGTTTTGAATATGTTTTGGTAAACAGCTGAAATGCCAAAACTTGTGTCACTGTTCAATTATTAAGTTTGGGTTGGGCCAGGCCTGGCTTTTTGATTTTAGTACACCTCTGCCCGCAGTCCTCCACCAAATTAAGAGTGGACGTTCAACAAATTTTCAATGAATTTTTTCGTTTGGTTCAAAACCGTTGGAAATGTTTTGTTGGCTTCCAATTCCACTTTTTACCAGGGTTATAACATTGAAATTACTTGTGTTCTCTGTGGGTTGGCCAATGTCTCACCAGTGCTTTTTTGGTGGTGAAGGCCTTGTCGCATAGCGAACAGGAGAACATCTTCAGCCCCGTGTGGGTTAGCTTATGTGTGGTGAGGGTAGACCTGTGGGAAAATGATTTACCGCATTCAGAACATGGATAAGGCCGTTCCCCTGTGTGAGTTCTCTCGTGCTCCGCAAGGAGCGATCTCCCTGTAAAAGTCTTCCCGCACTCTGCGCATGGGAACGGTTTCTCTCCGGTATGAAGGTATCGGTGTTTGTCGTGTGCAGATTTCTGGGCAAAGCATTTACCGCAATCAAAGCAGCAGAACGGCTTCTCCCCTGTGTGCAGTCTCATGTGGTTAACGTACGTGGACCTCATGGTGAAGCTCTGGCCACATTCTGAACATGAGAAAGGCTTGCTGCCTGTGTGCGTCCTCTCGTGGTCCAAAACGGTGGATCTGTGGGCAAATCTCTGCGCGCAGTAGGAACAGGCGAACGGCTTCTCTCCTGTGTGGATCCTATTGTGGTCGGCAAGTGACGTTTTATGTTTGAAGCACCTTCCGCAGTCCTTACAGGTGTAGGGCGCCTCTCCCGTGTGCGTCCTTCTGTGTCTAATCAGCTTTGATTTAAAGGGAAATCCTTTACCACAATCACTACATGAGTAGATGTTACTGTAACGGGACGATGCCGAACCTGCGAGAGGCAAAGACAGAAAAATTAGCCATTTTAGTAATTTTTCAGGTTTATTATTTGATTCTAGGGCTAAAAGAGTCAAGTCCAAAAATGCAGCAGCCACATGGACAATGGGAACATGTAATCTGGAGATGTTCGCTGATTCTATGGGAGAGTGGTGTGGGCATGCTCTCATACCTGTGCAGAGGTCATTGTGCAGGGAGAGGGGAGTGAATGAGCTGTGACATTCCCTATTGTGTGAGCCTGTGTTATCTACTGAATATAGAGGTGTTAGGAGTTATTGTACAGGAGGAGGAGGTGGTGAGCTGTGATATCACCTATTGTGAATGGTGGATCCTGTGTTATCTACTGTATATAGAGGTGTTATCAGCCATTGTACAGGACGAGGTGAGCTGTGACATCACCTATTGTGAATGGTGGATCCCATGTTATCTACTGTATATAGAGGTGTTATCAGTCATTGTACAGGACGAGGAGGTGAGCTGTGACATCACCTATTGTGAATGGTGGATCCTGTGTTATCCACTGTATATAGAGGTGTTATCAGCCATTGTACAGGTTGAGGAGGTGAGCTGTGACATCACCTTTTGTGAATGGTGGATCCTGTGTTATCTACAGTTGTGCTCAAAAGTTTACATGCCCCTGTAGAATTTTTGCTTTCTTGGCCTTTGTTCAGAGAATGTGAATGAGAACACCAAAACTTTTTCTCCACTCATGGTTAGTGGTTGGGTGAAGCCATTTATTGTCAGACTACTGTGTTTCCCTGATCAAAAGTTCACATACTCTGGTGATTTTGGCCTGATAACATGCACAGAAGTTGACACAAATGGGTGTGAATGGCTACTAAAAGTAACATCCTCATCTGTGACCTGTTTGCTTGTAATCAGTGTGTGTGTACAGTACAGACCAAAAGTTTGGACACACCTTCTCCTTTAAAGAGTTTTCTGTATTTTCATGACTATGAAAATTGTACATTCACACTGAAGGCATCAAAACTATGAATTAACACATGTGGAATTATATACTTAACAAAAAAGTGTGAAACAACTGAAATTATGTCTTATATTCTAGGTTCTTCAAAGTAGCCACCTTTTGCTTTAATGACTGCTTTGCACACTCTTGGCATTCTCTTGATGAGCTTCAAGAGGTAGTCACCGGGAATGGTTTTCACTTCACAGGTGTGCCCTGTCAGGTTTAATAAGTGGGATTTCTTGCCTTATAAATGGGGTTGGGACCATCAGTTGTGTTGTGCACAAGTCTGGTGGATACACAGCTGATAGTCCTACTGAATAGACTGTTAGAATTTGTATTATGGCAAGAAAAAAGCAGCTAAGTAAAGAAAAACGAGTGGCCATCATTACTTTAAGAAATGAAGGTCAGTCAGTCCGAAAAATTGGGAAAACTTTGAAAGTGTCCCCAAGTGCAGAGGCAAAAACCATCAAGCGCTACAAAGAAACTGTCTCACATGAGGACCGCCCCAGGAAAGGAAGACCAAGAGTCACCTCTGCTTCTGAGGATAAGTTTATCCGAGTCACCAGCCTCAGAAATCGCAGGTTAACAGCAGCTCAGATTAGAGACCAGGTCAATGCCACACAGAGTTCTAGCAGCAGACACATCTCTACAACAACTGTTAAGAGGAGACTTTGTGCAGCAGGCCTTCATGGTAAAATAGCTGCTAGGAAACCACTGCTAAGTACAGGCAACAAGCAGGAGAGACTTGTTTGGGCTAAAGAACACAAGGATTGGACATTAGACCAGTGGGAATCTGTGCTTTGGTCTGATGAGTCCAAATTTGAGATCTTTGGTTCCAACCACCGTGTCTTTGTGCGACGCAGAAAAGGTGAACGGATGGACTCTACATGCCTGGTTCCCACCGTGAAGCATGGAGGAGGAGGTGTGATGGTGTGTGGGGGGGGGGGGGGGGGCTTTGCTGGTGACACTGTTGGGGATGTATTCAAAACTGAAGGCATACTGAACCAGCATGGCTACCACAGCATCTTGCAGCGGCATGCTATTCCATCCGGTTTGCGTTTAGTTGGACCATCATTTATTTTTCAACAGGACAATGACCCCAAACACACCTCCAGGCTGTGTAAAGGCTATTTGACCAAGAAGGAGAGTGATGGGTGCTAGGCCAGATGACCTGGCCTCCACAGTCACCAGACCTGAACCCAATCGAGATGGTTTGGGGTGAGCTGGACCGCAGAGTGAAGGCAAAAGGGCCAACAAGTGCTAAGCATCTCTGGGAACTCCTTCAAGATTGTTGGAAGACCATTCCCAGTGACTACCTCTTGAAGCTCATCAAGAGAATGCCAAGAGTGTGCAAAGCAGTCATCAAAGCAAAAGGTGGCTACTTGGAAGAACCTAGAATATAAGACATATTTTCAGTAGTTTCACACTTTTTTGTTAAGTATATAATTCCACATGTGTTAATTCATAGTTTTGATGCCTTCAGTGTGAATTTACAATTTACATAGTCATGAAAATACAGAAAAATCTTTAAATGAGAAGGTGTGTCCAAACTTTTGGTCTGTACTGTATAAAAGCCGAGTGAGGTTCTGGGATCCAGACACTCTTGCATCTTTCATCCAGCCACTGACGTTTCTGGATTGTGAGTCATGGGGAAAGCAAAAGAATTGTCAACGGATCTTTGGGGAAAGGTAGTTGAACTGTATAAAACAGGAAAGGAACACAAAAACATATCCGAGGAACTGATAATGCCAGTCAGCAGCGTTCAAACTGTGATTAACAAATGGAAAATCAGAGGCTCTGTAAAAACAAAACCACAGTCAGGTAGACCAACAAAAATGTCGTCCTCAACTGCCAGGAAAACTGTTTGGGATGCAAAGAAAAACCCATAAAATGACATCAGCTGAAATACAGGACTCTGAAAACTAGCGGTGTGGCTGTTACAAGATGCACAATAAGGAGACACTTGAAGGAAAATGGGCTGTATGGTCGAGTCTCCAGAAGAAAGCCATTACTGTGCAAATGACACAAAGTATCTAGCCTATAATACACAAAACAGCAGAGACAAGCCTCTGAAATGAGGCAAAAATGGAACTTTTTGGCCACAACCATAAACATTACATTTAGAGAGAGCTGAACAAGGCCTATGATGAAAGGATCGCTGATGTTTTGGGGATGTGTGAGCTACAAAGGCACAGGAAACTTGGTCAAAGTTGAAGGAAAGATGAATGCAGCACGTTATCAGCAAATACTGGAGGCAAATTTGCCCTCATCAGCCCAGAAGCTGTGCATTGGACGTACTTGGACGTTCCAACATGTCAACGATCCAAAACACAAGGCCAAGTCGACCTGTCATTGGCTACAGCAGAACACAGTGAAGGGTTCTGGAGTGGCCATCTCAGTCTCCTGACCTCAGTATCATTGAGCCACTCTGGGAAGATCTCAAGCACACAGTTCATGCTAGACAGCCCAGGAATTTACAGGAACTGGAGGCTTTTTGCCAAGAAGAGTGGGCAACTTTACCATCTGAGAAAATAAAGAACCTCATCCACAACTACCACAAAAGACTTCAAGCTGTCCTTGATGTTAGAGGGGGCAATACATGGTATTAAGAAATGGGATATAGAAACTTTTGATCGGGGTTATTATGATTTAAAAAGAGAAAACAGTAGCCTGACAGTAAATGGCTTCACCCAACCACTAACCATGAGTGGAGAAAAAGTTTTGGTATTATCATTCATATTCTCTGAAAAAAGGCCAAGAAAGAAAAAATTCTGCTGGGGTATGTAAACTTTTGAGCACAACTGTACTGTATATAGAGGGGTTATCAGTCATTGTAGAGGTGGAGATGATCTGTGATATCACCTATTGTGATTTTAGAAATACATGTTGTAGCTCATGTTCATTAGTACCGTAATTAGTGGGGGTCCGAGTCCTGATAACTTTACTGATTGTTCAAAGTAAAGTTTAGGGGGGAGATTTTATCTTCCCTGTTTCTGTTATTATTTGGGGGGACAGTAGGTACCTGCACATTGCTGGTTATCTGCCTCTGAAACCTGATATTCCTGGACATGTTAGTTACTATACGTTTATGTTCTCCATTTGACCCCAATGAAGAGGTTGTGAGGTTAGTGAACACCACACTGCTGGGGCCAAATCCGCCTCAGCCTCATCTCAGAAATCTACCAGGAGAGCATAGATCTGTCATTGTAGAGGGGATCCGCTCTGCACCTGCTCATCTCAGAAATCTACCAGGAGAGCATAGGTCTGTCATTGTAGAGGGGATCCGCTCTGCACCTTCTCATCTCAGAAATCTACCAGGAGAGCATAGATCTGTCATTGTAGAGGGGATCCGCTCTGCACCTGCTCATCTCAGAAATCTACCAGGAGAGCATAGGTCTGTCATTGTAGAGGGGATCCGCTCTGCACCTTCTCATCTCAGAAATCTACCAGGAGAGCATAGATCTGTCATTGTAGAGGGGATCCGCTCTGCACCTGCTCATCTCAGAAATCTACCAGGAGAGCATAGGTCTGTCATTGTAGAGGGGATCCGCTCTGCACCTTCTCATCTCAGAAATCTACCAGGAGAGCATAGATCTGTCATTGTAGAGGGGATCCGCTCTGCACCTGCTCATCTCAGAAATCTACCAGGAGAGCATAGATCTGTCAATGTAGAGGGGATCCGCTCTGCACCTTCTCATCTCAGAAATCTACCAGGAGAGCATAGATCTGTCATTGTAGAGGGGATCCGCTCTGCACCTTCTCATCTCAGAAATCTACCAGGAGAGCATAGGTCTGTCATTGTAGAGGGGATCCGCTCCACACCTTCTCATCTCAGAAATCTACCTGGAGAGCATAGATCTGTCATTGTAGAGGGGATCCGCTCTGCACATTCTCATCTCAGAAATCTACCAGGAGAGCATAGGTCTGTCATTGTAGAGGGGATCCGCTCTGCACCTTCTCATCACAGAAATCTACCCGGGGAGCATAGATCTGTCATTGTAGAGGGGGATCCACTCCGCACTTTCCCGCAGTCACAGCCGACCCATAATCTGTCTAATGGGTGATGGAAGAGTAACACACATGTTCTGGGAGTGTAGTTGGCGAGAGGTTCTGGAAGCTATGGAGATCCACGAGGGGGCTCCACGATATTAATAAATACTCATCAATACCAGGTCTTCACTAGATCATATCCAGCCCGGTCCACCTCTCTCGGTGTCGGCCCCCTTGCTATATTCTGAAGCTGGAGGGCTGTAAGACTATTTCTATGTGCTAAATGCTCCCCAATTTCTTGACCCCCCATGTCTGTACTTAGAAGCGGTGACCCACCTGTGGTAATATTTGCAGACTTCTTCCTTTTACGCTGCTGTTCTTCCCATATTTCCACTTCTTCGTCTTCTACTTTGATAATTTTTAAGCTTCCGTCCTAAACAGACAAAAGTACGATGTGAAGAGAAGAGAAACCAATGACATGACGGGAGCTTCCCTTATTCCGGGGTCTTTCTGTCACAGCCCTCAAAAAGGGCTGGAGTTTATACCAGGGTATTGGCCCCCCACCGATCTGATGTCCCATCCTAATGATAGCTTTTCTATATCTTGCGATTAGATATTTTCCAGAGCAAATCCGCACAAAAAATATATTTAAAAAATCTGCAACGTAAGGTTGGTGCTCGTTACCTGTGGATTTTGCAAAGCGTGAAATCTCCATCAGGTCCATTTCCTCTGTGGGTTTTTTGTTGCTGCAAATTTGGTAAAATCTTCGACTACACTACAAACTGATCACTCGCTAATCCAGACAGAAAATGAGCAGCAATAACCGCCAGGCGTGCACTTACCCTTAGTTCATCGCTGCCGTCCTTCTGCGGGGGGTCCGGTCTGGGATAGATCTCAGAGGCGTTTCCCATACTGAACTCATCTGTGGGGGGGACACACAATCAGGGAATGTATGGTGAATATGTTTTACTGTTTTTGACCTTCACTTCTGCGTAAGTCTCACAGTCCCCTAATAGGGGCATAGAAGGGGGTCATCGCTCACCTGGATCTACACACGTAGTACTCGTTTCCTCGTACGGATCATCCCCCAAAATTTCCAGGTCTTCCTCTTCTACTTTTATCACTTTTATGTCTCTGTCCTAAATAGAACAAATTGATTCAGACTGCAGATAGCGCTGTCCCAGAATGACGTCTTCCAGGAACAGCGCCTCCACTGTCCATAGGATCTCTCCGGTATTACAGCTCAGCTCTATGGAAGCGTATAGAACTGAGCAGCAATGCCACATACAACCTGTGGGCAGGGGTGGAGCTGAATTTCTAATTCCCTAATTGTGCAAAGATTCTACATAAAAAAACCCATAAATAATAAGTATATGGGACCAGCAAATTAATGATTCTGCCATGTGCCCCATCAGCCATAATGCTAATTGCACAGCGATTATGTGGCACATTGATATGGATGATGGGAAACAGCGACGAGCTGGGGGTCTTGTCATGGGAGAAGGAGAAATTACATTGTCAGACAGCTCCGGAGCTGAAATCACAGCATTGATAAAACATTGCTTCGCTCTCATTACAATCAATAGGTAACAACGGTACATTCAGAAAGAGAACAGCTCAGTCCAGAAGCCTTAAAGGAGTGTCTGCTAAAAGATCCCATATGGGGTGGAGAAGGACACGGAATCAGGGAACACACAAGGGGGTCCCGCTCTGCCCCCGCAGGGACGCAGCGTATCCACTCTTAGCCTGGACGGTCCCATTATGAGCCTTTCTACCTACTTCTCTTCTCCATATACCTGATGATCCTGCGGGATGGTCTGACTGTACTGGTGGCTCTTGTCCGGACGGGGACACGTTTCTGGTAGGCTTCTCCTACTGGACTCATCTGTAGAGGAAGCAGACAGTGAATGAATACAGCGCACAGTCCACAGCACCTGGGTATATCGGCATCTGCGAGGGCCGGTCGTCAGTCTGGACCCAAAATAAAAGCCGCGGGCACACAACTACTCCAATTAACGTTCATTACTGCACTTTTCTTTGTTTTTTTAACTCCCCTGCTAACAACAGTAAACACATCTCTATTTTTGGACCATGAACACGAGACTTATTTTTTGTGGGACGAGTCGTAGTTTAGAATGACACCATGCTGGCGCTGGAATTTGTACCGTGGAGCTGATGGTTTTATTGGCAGAGTTTTGGGGTCTGTACGTGATAATTCGATCCTTTCTTATTGCATTTCTTCAGGGCAGAAGCAGAGAACAAAGAACAGCAATTCCGACAATCAAATTAGTTTTCTTTAGGGAATTTATCTTAAACGTAAATAATGTTATACTTTTATAGATCAGACTTTGTGGACGCAGTGATAACAAATATGACTGTGTTTGGTATTTCTTTTTATATTTATTTTTGAACTGGAAATACAAGGGGAGCGACTCAATTATATTTATTTTTTGGAAACCTATTTGGTTAATTTTCACTTATTGTTGAGTCCCTGAATACTTCAATTTTACAGTATATAATAAAAGTCATGATCCGCTATCGAGCCCAACTTTAGGGCTTCACAGGCGCACCATGATGGATAATAAGTGGGCCGTTATCCTGCCCCCCAGCTGCTATGGTCTCCCCTTCACATGAGCAATATACTGGAGATTTACGGACCTAAATACACTGAAAAACTAGAAACATGTCTGGCGCCAATAAGAGCTGAAGAACAAGCCATCGGCCATGTTTATTCTGGGTTTTAGGAGCGCCTTGCACCCAATTGAAAAGGATGACGACTTCGAGGAAGAGGGATGTGGGTTAGCAAGAAGGGAAACTTAGTGTGATGAATGTGGATACAAAATATTAATATAAAGTAGGAAAGCAATGGTGGAATAAAGGGGATAAAAGCATTATCCATAGTAAATCTGCCGGGCATGAAAAGTACGACCTACCAATGTTTTCCCTGCTAACCCCCATCCACATAATAATAATAACGCACATAAACGTCCCTCATTGTGCCCGCGTCACTGGTCACCTGAATACACACATGTGGGTTTCTCCTCCTCGCACGGATCGTCCCCCGGAGTTTCCTTCTGTTCTACTTTGATATCTTTTATGTCTCCATCCTAAACAGAAAAACGGATTCAGTGTCTGACATCATCCAGAAAAACGTGCGTCTCCGCTCTTCATCTCCTATAACTTCACAATTCGTAGGCAGAAAGCTGAACTTTTTGGCATCAAACACTCGAGTAATAATCAGCACAGCATAATCTTCATCTACCTGATGATCCTGCGGGTCGCTGTCACTTTCCTCTGTAGATTTGTTTAGATCGGCCGGGTTAGGACGTTGCTGTGATGTGTGTTTCGTACTGGACTCATCTATAGAGGATACAGGCAGTGACAGTATACATGGCAGGTTTACAGGAGTTATCATAGGACGTCTGTACTCCTACCCAGAGACGTCAGGGGCGGCGGGGTCTTCATCACAACCTTGTACAGATCCTTGTGTCCTAAATATTCCGACTCCTCTACAGAGAAATAATCAGCGACATCCTGACACCGCACAGGAACCTGATGGATGAAAAGAGACTCATCACCATCATCATCATCCGGACCAAGAATCAACAGCTTATCCTATACTGATCCTGAGTTACATCCTGTATTATACTCCAGAGCTGCACTCACTATTCTGCTGGTGCAGTCACTGTGTACATACATTACTGATCCTGAGTTACATCCTGTATTATACCCCAGAGCTGCACTCACTATTCTGCTGGTGCAGTCACTGTGTACATACATTACATTACTGATCCTGAGTTACATCCTGTATTATACCCCAGAGCTGCACGCACTATTCTGCTGGTGCAGTCACTGTGTACATACATTACATTACTGATTCTGAGTTACATCCTGTATTATACCCCAGAGCTGCGCTCACTATTCTGCTGGTGCAGTCACTGTGTACATACATTACTGTTCCTGAGTTACATCCTGTATTATACCCCAGAGCTGCACTCACTATTCTGCTGGTGCAGTCACTGTGTAAATACATTACATTATTGATCCTGAGTTACATCCGGTATTATACTCCAGAGCTGCACTCACTATTCTGCTGGTGCAGTCACTGTGTACATACATTACATTACTGATCCTGAGTTACAGCCTGTATTATACCCCAGAGCTGCACTCATATTCTGCTGGTGCAGTCACTGTGTACATACATTACATTACTGATCCTGAGTTACATCCTGTATTATACCCCAGAGCTGCACTCACTATTCTGCTGGTGCAGTCACTGTGTACATACATTACTGATCCTGAGTTACATCCTGTATTATACCCCAGAGCTGCACTCACTATTCCGCTGGTGCAGGCACTGAGTACATACATTACTGATCCTGAGTTACATCCTGTATTATACCCCAGAGCTGCACTCACTATTCTGCTGGTGCAGTCACTGTGTACATACATTACATTACTGATCCTGAGTTACAGCCTGTATTATACCCCAGAGCTGCACTCACTATTCTGCTGGTGCAGTCACTGTGTACATACATTACATTACTGATCCTGAGATACATCCTGTATTATACCCCAGAGCTGCACTCACTATTCTGCTGCTGCAGTCACTGTGTACATACATTACATTACTAATCCTGAGTTACATCCTGTATTATACCCCAGAGCTGCACTCACTATTCTGCTGGTGCAGTCACTGTGTACATACATTACATCACTGATCCTGAGTTACATCCTGTATTATACCCCAGAGCTGCACTCACTATTCTGCTGGTGCAGTCACTGTGTACATACATTACATTACTGATCCTGAGTTACATCCTGTATTATACCCCAGAGCTGCACTCACTATTCTGCTGGTGCAGTCACTGCGTACATACATTACATTACTGATCCTGAGTTACATCCTGTATTATACCCCAGAGCTGCGCTCACTATTCTGCTGGTGCAGTCACTGTGTACATACATTACATTACTGTTCCTGAGTTACATCCTGTATTATACCCCAGAGCTGCACTCACTATTCTGCTGGTGCAGTCACTGTGTACATGCATTACATTACTGATCCTGAGTTACCTCCTGTATTATACCCCAGAGCTGCGCTCACTAGTCTGCTGGTGCAGTCACTGTGTACATACATTACATTACTGATCCTGCGTTACCTCCTGTATTATACCCCAGAGCTGCGCTCACTATTCTGCTGGTGCAGTCACTGTGTACATACATTACATCACTGATCCTGAGTTACATCCTGTATTATACTCCAGAGCTGCACTCACTATTCTGCTGGTGCAGTCACTGTGTACATACATTACATTACTGATCCTGAGTTACCTCCTGTATTATACTCCAGAGCTGCACTCACTATTCTGCTGGTGCAGTCACTGTGTACATACATTACTGATCCTGAGTTACCTCCTGTATTATACTCTAGAGCTGCACTCACTATTCTGCTGGTGCAGTCACTGTGTACATACATTACTGATCCTGAGTTACCTCCTGTATTATACTCCAGAGCTGCACTCACTATTCTGCTGGTGCAGTCACTGTGTACATACATTACTGATCCTGAGTTACATCCTGTATTATACCCCAGAGCTGCACTCACTATTCTGCTGGTGCAGTCACTGTGTACATACATTACATTACTGATCCTGAGTTACATCCTGTATTATACCCCAGAGCTGCACTCACTATTCTGCTGGTGCAGTCACTGTGTACATACATTACATTACTGATCCTGAGTTACCTCCTGTATTATACTCCAGAGCTGCGCTCACTATTCTGCTGGTGCAGTCACTGTGTACATACATTACAATACTGTTCCTGAGTTACATCCTGTATTATACCCCAGAGCTGCACTCACTATTCTGCTGGTGCAGTCACTGTGTACATGCATTACATTACTGATCCTGAGTTACCTCCTGTATTATACCCCAGAGCTGCGCTCACTAGTCTGCTGGTGCAGTCACTGTGTACATACATTACATTACTGATCCTGAGTTACCTCCTGTATTATACCCCAGAGCTGCGCTCACTATTCTGCTGGTGCAGTCACTATGTACATACATTACATCACTGATCCTGAGTTACATCCTGTATTATACTCCAGAGCTGCACTCACTATTCTGCTGGTGCAGTCACTGTGTACATACATTACATTACTGATCCTGAGTTACCTCCTGTACTATACTCCAGAGCTGCACTCACTATTCTGCTGGTGCAGTCACTGTGTACATACATTACTGATCCTGAGTTACATCCTGTATTATACCCCAGAGCTGCACTCACTATTCTGCTGGTGCAGTCACTGTGTACATACATTACATCACTGATCCTGAGTTACATCCTGTATTATACCCCAGAGCTGCCCTCACTATTCTGCTGGTGCAGTCACTGTGTACATACATTACATTACTGATCCTGAGTTACATCCTGTATTATACCCCAGAGCTGCACTCACTATTCTGCTGGTGCAGTCACTGTGTACATACATTACATTACTGATCCTGAGTTACATCCTGTATTATACCCCAGAGCTGCGCTCACTATTCTGCTGGTGCAGTCACTGTGTACATACATTACATTACTGTTCCTGAGTTACATCCTGTATTATACCCCAGAGCTGCACTCACTATTCTGCTGGTGCAGTCACTGTGTACATGCATTACATTACTGATCCTGAGTTACCTCCTGTATTATAACCCAGAGCTGCGCTCACTAGTCTGCTGGTGCAGTCACTGTGTACATACATTACATTACTGATCCTGCGTTACCTCCTGTATTATACCCCAGAGCTGCGCTCACTATCCTGCTGGTGCAGTCACTGTGTACATACATTACATCACTGATCCTGAGTTACATCCTGTATTATACTCCAGAGCTGCACTCACTATTCTGCTGGTGCAGTCACTGTGTACATACATTACATTACTGATCCTGAGTTACCTCCTGTATTATACTCCAGAGCTGCACTCACTATTCTGCTGGTGCAGTCACTGTGTACATACATTACTGATCCTGAGTTACCTCCTGTATTATACTCTAGAGCTGCACTCACTATTCTGCTGGTGCAGTCACTGTGTATATACATTACTGATCCTGAGTTACCTCCTGTATTATACTCCAGAGCTGCACTCACTATTCTGCTGGTGCAGTCACTGTGTACATACATTACTGATCCTGAGTTACATCCTGTATTATACCCCAGAGCTGCACTCACTATTCTGCTGGTGCAGTCACTGTGTACATACATTACATTACTGATCCTGAGTTACATCCTGTATTATACCCCAGAGCTGCACGCACTATTCTGCTGGTGCAGTCACTGTGTACATACATTACTGATTCTGAGTTACATCCTGTATTATACCCCAGAGCTGCGCTCACTATTCTGCTGGTGCAGTCACTGTGTACATACATTACTGTTCCTGAGTTACATCCTGTATTATACCCCAGAGCTGCACTCACTATTCTGCTGGTGCAGTCACTGTGTACATACATTACATTACTGATCCTGAGTTACATCCTGTATTATACCCCAGAGCTGCACGCACTATTCTGCTGGTGCAGTCACTGTGTACATACATTACTGATTCTGAGTTACATCCTGTATTATACCCCAGAGCTGCACTCACTATTCTGCTGGTGCAGTCACTGTGTAAATACATTACATTATTGATCCTGAGTTACATCCGGTATTATACTCCAGAGCTGCACTCACTATTCTGCTGGTGCAGTCACTGTGTACATACATTACATTACTGATCCTGAGTTACAGCCTGTATTATACCCCAGAGCTGCACTCACTATTCTGCTGGTGCAGTCACTGTGTACATACATTACATTACTGATCCTGAGTTACATCCTGTATTATACCCCAGAGCTGCACTCACTATTCTGCTGGTGCAGTCACTGTGTACATACATTACATTACTAATCCTGAGTTACATCCTGTATTATACCCCAGAGCTGCACTCACTATTCTGCTGGTGCAGTCACTGTGTACATACATTACATCACTGATCCTGAGTTACATCCTGTATTATATTCCAGAGCTGCACTCACTATTCTGCTGGTGCAGTCACTGTGTACATACATTACATCACTGATCCTGAGTTACATCCTGTATTATACCCCAGAGCTGCACTCACTATTCTGCTGGTGCAGTCACTGTGTACATACATTACATTACTGATCCTGAGTTACATCCTGTATTATACCCCAGAGCTGCACTCACTATTCTGCTGGTGCAGTCACTGTGTACATACATTACATTACTGATCCTGAGTTACATCCTGTATTATACCCCAGAGCTGCGCTCACTATTCTGCTGGTGCAGTCACTGTGTACATACATTACATTACTGATCCTGAGTTACCTCCTGTATTATACTCCAGAGCTGCACTCACTATTCTGCTGGTGCAGTCACTGTGTACATACATTACTGATCCTGAGTTACCTCCTGTATTATACTCTAGAGCTGCACTCACTATTCTGCTGGTGCAGTCACTGTGTACATACATTACTGATCCTGAGTTACCTCCTGTATTATACTCCAGAGCTGCACTCACTATTCTGCTGGTGCAGTCACTGTGTACATACATCACTGATCCTGAGTTACATCCTGTATTATACCCCAGAGCTGCACTCACTATTCTGCTGGTGCAGTCACTGTGTACATACATTACATTACTGATCCTGAGTTACATCCTGTATTATACCCCAGAGCTGCACTCACTATTCTGCTGGTGCAGTCACTGTGTACATTACATTACTGATCCTGAGTTACCTCCTGTATTATACCCCAGAGCTGCGCTCACTAGTCTGCTGGTGCAGTCACTGTGTACATACATTACATTACTGATCCTGCGTTACCTCCTGTATTATACCCCAGAGCTGCGCTCACTATTCTGCTGGTGCAGTCACTGTGTACATACATTACATCACTGATCCTGAGTTACATCCTGTATTATACTCCAGAGCTGCGCTCACTATTCTGCTGGTGCAGTCACTGTGTACATACATTACATTACTGATCCTGAGTTACATCCTGTATTATACCCCAGAGCTGCACTCACTATTCTGCTGGTGCAGTCACTGTGTACATACATTACATTACTGATCCTGAGTTACATCCTGTATTATACCCCAGAGCTGCGCTCACTATTCTGCTGGTGCAGTCACTGTGTACATACATTACATTACTGTTCCCGAGTTACATCCTGTATTATACCCCAGAGCTGCACTCACTATTCTGCTGGTGCAGTCACTGTGTACATGCATTACATTACTGATCCTGAGTTACCTCCTGTATTATACCCCAGAGCTGCGCTCACTAGTCTGCTGGTGCAGTCACTGTGTACATACATTACATTACTGATCCTGCGTTACCTCCTGTATTATACCCCAGAGCTGCGCTCACTATTCTGCTGGTGCAGTCACTGTGTACATACATTACATCACTGATCCTGAGTTACATCCTGTATTATACTCCAGAGCTGCACTCACTATTCTGCTGGTGCAGTCACTGTGTACATACATTACATTACTGATCCTGAGTTACCTCCTGTATTATACTCCAGAGCTGCACTCACTATTCTGCTGGTGCAGTCACTGTGTACATACATTACTGATCCTGAGTTACCTCCTGTATTATACTCTAGAGCTGCACTCACTATTCTGCTGGTGCAGTCACTGTGTACATACATTACTGATCCTGAGTTACCTCCTGTATTATACTCCAGAGCTGCACTCACTATTCTGCTGGTGCAGTCACTGTGTACATACATTACTGATCCTGAGTTACATCCTGTATTATACCCCAGAGCTGCACTCACTATTCTGCTGGTGCAGTCACTGTGTACATACATTACATTACTGATCCTGAGTTACATCCTGTATTATACCCCAGAGCTGCACTCACTATTCTGCTGGTGCAGTCACTGTGTACATACATTACATTACTGATCCTGAGTTACCTCCTGTATTATACTCCAGAGCTGCGCTCACTATTCTGCTGGTGCAGTCACTGTGTACATACATTACAATACTGTTCCTGAGTTACATCCTGTAACATAGTAACATAGTAACATAGTTAGTAAGGCCGAAAAAAGACATTTGTCCATCCAGTTCAGCCTATATTCCATCATAATAAATACCCAGATCTACGTCCTTCTACAGAACCTAATAATTGTATGATACAATATTGTTCTGCTCCAGGAAGACATCCAGGCCTCTCTTGAACCCCTCGACTGAGTTCGCCATCACCACCTCCTCAGGCAAGCAATTCCAGATTCTCACTGCCCTAACAGTAAAGAATCCTCTTCTATGTTGGTGGAAAAACCTTCTCTCCTCCAGACGCAAAGAATGCCCCCTTGTGCCCGTCACCTTCCTTGGTATAAACAGATCCTCAGCGAGATATTTGTATTGTCCCCTTATATACTTATACATGGTTATTAGATCGCCCCTCAGTCGTCTTTTTTCTAGACTAAATAATCCTAATTTCGCTAATCTATCTGGGTATTGTAGTTCTCCCATCCCCTTTATTAATTTTGTTGCCCTCCTTTGTACTCTCTCTAGTTCCATTATATCCTTCCTGAGCACCGGTGCCCAAAACTGGACACAGTACTCCATGTGCGGTCTAACTAGGGATTTGTACAGAGGCAGTATAATGCTCTCATCATGTGTATCCAGACCTCTTTTAATGCACCCCATGATCCTGTTTGCCTTGGCAGCTGCTGCCTGGCACTGGCTGCTCCAGGTAAGTTTATCATTAACTAGGATCCCCAAGTCCTTCTCCCTGTCAGATTTACCCAGTGGTTTCCCGTTCAGTGTGTAATGGTGATATTGATTCCCTCTTCCCATGTGTATAACCTTACATTTATCATTGTTAAACCTCATCTGCCACCTTTCAGCCCAAGTTTCCAACTTATCCAGATCCATCTGTAGCAGAATACTATCTTCTCTTGTATTAACTGCTTTACATAGTTTTGTATCATCTGCAAATATCGATATTTTACTGTGTAAACCTTCTACCAGATCATTAATGAATATGTTGAAGAGAACAGGTCCCAATACTGACCCCTGCGGTACCCTACTGGTCACAGCGACCCAGTTAGAGACTATACCATTTATAACCACCCTCTGCTTTCTATCACTAAGCCAGTTACTAACCCATTTACACACATTTTCCCCCAGACCAAGCATTCTCATTTTGTGTACCAACCTCTTGTGCGGCACGGTATCAAACGCTTTGGAAAAATCGAGATATACCACATCCAATGACTCACCGTGGTCCAGCCTATAGCTTACCTCTTCATAAAAACTGATTAGATTGGTTTGACAGGAGCGATTTCTCATAAACCCATGCTGATATGGAGTTATGCCCATATGTATTATACCCCAGAGCTGCACTCACTATTCTGCTGGTGCAGTCACTGTGTACATGCATTACATTACTGATCCTGAGTTACCTCCTGTATTATACCCCAGAGCTGCGCTCACTAGTCTGCTGGTGCAGTCACTGTGTACATACATTACATTACTGATCCTGAGTTACCTCCTGTATTATACCCCAGAGCTGCGCTCACTATTCTGCTGGTGCAGTCACTATGTACATACATTACATCACTGATCCTGAGTTACATCCTGTATTATACTCCAGAGCTGCACTCACTATTCTGCTGGTGCAGTCACTGTGTACATACATTACATTACTGATCCTGAGTTACCTCCTGTACTATACTCCAGAGCTGCACTCACTATTCTGCTGGTGCAGTCACTGTGTACATACATTACTGATCCTGAGTTACATCCTGTATTATACCCCAGAGCTGCACTCACTATTCTGCTGGTGCAGTCACTGTGTACATACATTACATCACTGATCCTGAGTTACATCCTGTATTATACCCCAGAGCTGCCCTCACTATTCTGCTGGTGCAGTCACTGTGTACATACATTACATTACTGATCCTGAGTTACATCCTGTATTATACCCCAGAGCTGCACTCACTATTCTGCTGGTGCAGTCACTGTGTACATACATTACATTACTGATCCTGAGTTACATCCTGTATTATACCCCAGAGCTGCGCTCACTATTCTGCTGGTGCAGTCACTGTGTACATACATTACATTACTGTTCCTGAGTTACATCCTGTATTATACCCCAGAGCTGCACTCACTATTCTGCTGGTGCAGTCACTGTGTACATGCATTACATTACTGATCCTGAGTTACCTCCTGTATTATAACCCAGAGCTGCGCTCACTAGTCTGCTGGTGCAGTCACTGTGTACATACATTACATTACTGATCCTGCGTTACCTCCTGTATTATACCCCAGAGCTGCGCTCACTATTCTGCTGGTGCAGTCACTGTGTACATACATTACATCACTGATCCTGAGTTACATCCTGTATTATACTCCAGAGCTGCACTCACTATTCTGCTGGTGCAGTCACTGTGTACATACATTACATTACTGATCCTGAGTTACCTCCTGTATTATACTCCAGAGCTGCACTCACTATTCTGCTGGTGCAGTCACTGTGTACATACATTACTGATCCTGAGTTACCTCCTGTATTATACTCTAGAGCTGCACTCACTATTCTGCTGGTGCAGTCACTGTGTATATACATTACTGATCCTGAGTTACCTCCTGTATTATACTCCAGAGCTGCACTCACTATTCTGCTGGTGCAGTCACTGTGTACATACATTACATTACTGATCCTGAGTTACATCCTGTATTATACCCCAGAGCTGCACTCACTATTCTGCTGGTGCAGTCACTGTGTACATACATTACATTACTGATCCTGAGTTACATCCTGTATTATACCCCAGAGCTGCACGCACTATTCTGCTGGTGCAGTCACTGTGTACATACATTACTGATTCTGAGTTACATCCTGTATTATACCCCAGAGCTGCGCTCACTATTCTGCTGGTGCAGTCCCTGTGTACATACATTACTGTTCCTGAGTTACATCCTGTATTATACCCCAGAGCTGCACTCACTATTCTGCTGGTGCAGTCACTGTGTAAATACATTACATTATTGATCCTGAGTTACATCCGGTATTATACTCCAGAGCTGCACTCACTATTCTGCTGGTGCAGTCACTGTGTACATACATTACATTACTGATCCTGAGTTACAGCCTGTATTATACCCCAGAGCTGCACTCACTATTCTGCTGGTGCAGTCACTGTGTACATACATTACATTACTGATCCTGAGTTACATCCTGTATTATACCCCAGAGCTGCACTCACTATTCTGCTGGTGCAGTCACTGTGTACATACATTACATTACTAATCCTGAGTTACATCCTGTATTATACCCCAGAGCTGCACTCACTATTCTGCTGGTGCAGTCACTGTGTACATACATTACATCACTGATCCTGAGTTACATCCTGTATTATATTCCAGAGCTGCACTCACTATTCTGCTGGTGCAGTCACTGTGTACATACATTACATCACTGATCCTGAGTTACATCCTGTATTATACCCCAGAGCTGCACTCACTATTCTGCTGGTGCAGTCACTGTGTACATACATTACATTACTGATCCTGAGTTACATCCTGTATTATACCCCAGAGCTGCACTCACTATTCTGCTGGTGCAGTCACTGTGTACATACATTACATTACTGATCCTGAGTTACATCCTGTATTATACCCCAGAGCTGCGCTCACTATTCTGCTGGTGCAGTCACTGTGTACATACATTACATTACTGATCCTGAGTTACCTCCTGTATTATACTCCAGAGCTGCACTCACTATTCTGCTGGTGCAGTCACTGTGTACATACATTACTGATCCTGAGTTACCTCCTGTATTATACTCTAGAGCTGCACTCACTATTCTGCTGGTGCAGTCACTGAGTACATACATTACTGATCCTGAGTTACCTCCTGTATTATACTCCAGAGCTGCACTCACTATTCTGCTGGTGCAGTCACTGTGTACATACATCACTGATCCTGAGTTACATCCTGTATTATACCCCAGAGCTGCACTCACGATTCTGCTGGTGCAGTCACTGTGTACATACATTACATTACTGATCCTGAGTTACATCCTGTATTATACCCCAGAGCTGCACTCACTATTCTGCTGGTGCAGTCACTGTGTACATTACATTACTGATCCTGAGTTACCTCCTGTATTATACCCCAGAGCTGCGCTCACTAGTCTGCTGGTGCAGTCACTGTGTACATACATTACATTACTGATCCTGCGTTACCTCCTGTATTATACCCCAGAGCTGCGCTCACTATTCTGCTGGTGCAGTCACTGTGTACATACATTACATCACTGATCCTGAGTTACATCCTGTATTATACTCCAGAGCTGCGCTCACTATTCTGCTGGTGCAGTCACTGTGTACATACATTACATTACTGATCCTGAGTTACCTCCTGTATTATACTCCAGAGCTGCACTCACTATTCTGCTGGTGCAGTCACTGTGTACATACATTACTGATCCTGAGTTACCTCCTGTATTATACTCTAGAGCTGCACTCACTATTCTGCTGGTGCAGTCACTGTGTACATACATTACTGATCCTGAGTTACCTCCTGTATTATACTCCAGAGCTGCACTCACTATTCTGCTGGTGCAGTCACTGTGTACATACATCACTGATCCTGAGTTACATCCTGTATTATACCCCAGAGCTGCACTCACTATTCTGCTGGTGTAGTCACTGTGTACATACATTACATTACTGATCCTGAGTTACATCCTGTATTATACCCCAGAGCTGCACTCACTATTCTGCTGGTGCAGTCACTGTGTACATTACATTACTGATCCTGAGTTACCTCCTGTATTATACCCCAGAGCTGCGCTCACTAGTCTGCTGGTGCAGTCACTGTGTACATACATTACATTACTGATCCTGCGTTACCTCCTGTATTATACCCCAGAGCTGCGCTCACTATTCTGCTGGTGCAGTCACTGTGTACATACATTACATCACTGATCCTGAGTTACATCCTGTATTATACTCCAGAGCTGCACTCACTATTCTGCTGGTGCAGTCACTGTGTACATACATTACATTACTGATCCTGAGTTACCTCCTGTATTATACTCCAGAGCTGCACTCACTATTCTGCTGGTGCAGTCACTGTGTACATACATTACTGATCCTGAGTTACCTCCTGTATTATACTCTAGAGCTGCACTCACTATTCTGCTGGTGCAGTCACTGTGTACATACATTACTGATCCTGAGTTACCTCCTGTATTATACTCCAGAGCTGCACTCACTATTCTGCTGGTGCAGTCACTGTGTACATACATCACTGATCCTGAGTTACATCCTGTATTATACCCCAGAGCTGCACTCACTATTCTGCTGGTGCAGTCACTGTGTACATACATTACATTACTGATCCTGAGTTACATCCTGTATTATACCCCAGAGCTGCACTCACTATTCTGCTGGTGCAGTCACTGTGTACATTACATTACTGATCCTGAGTTACATCCTGTATTATACCCCAGAGCTGCGCTCACTATTCTGCTGGTGCAGTCACTGTGTACATACATTACATTACTGTTCCTGAGTTACATCCTGTATTATACCCCAGAGCTGCACTCACTATTCTGCTGGTGCAGTCACTGTGTACATGCATTACATTACTGATCCTGAGTTACCTCCTGTATTATACCCCAGAGCTGCGCTCACTAGTCTGCTGGTGCAGTCACTGTGTACATACATTACATTACTGATCCTGCGTTACCTCCTGTATTATACCCCAGAGCTGCGCTCACTAGTCTGCTGGTGCAGTCACTGTGTACATACATTACATTACTGATCCTGCGTTACCTCCTGTATTATACCCCAGAGCTGCGCTCACTATTCTGCTGGTGCAGTCACTGTGTACATACATTACATCACTGATCCTGAGTTACATCCTGTATTATACTCCAGAGCTGCACTCACTATTCTGCTGGTGCAGTCACTGTGTACATACATTACATTACTGATCCTGAGTTACCTCCTGTATTATACTCCAGAGCTGCACTCACTATTCTGCTGGTGCAGTCACTGTGTACATACATTACTGATCCTGAGTTACCTCCTGTATTATACTCTAGAGCTGCACTCACTATTCTGCTGGTGCAGTCACTGTGTACATACATTACTGATCCTGAGTTACCTCCTGTATTATACTCCAGAGCTGCACTCACTATTCTGCTGGTGCAGTCACTGTGTACATACATTACTGATCCTGAGTTACATCCTGTATTATACCCCAGAGCTGCACTCACTATTCTGCTGGTGCAGTCACTGTGTACATACATTACATTACTGATCCTGAGTTACATCCTGTATTGTACCCCAGAGCTGCACTCACTATTCTGCTGGTGCAGTCACTGTGTACATACATTACATTACTGATCCTGAGTTACCTCCTGTATTATACTCCAGAGCTGCGCTCACTATTCTGCTGGTGCAGTCACTGTGTACATACATTACATTACTGTTCCTGAGTTACATCCTGTATTATACCCCAGAGCTGCACTCACTATTCTGCTGGTGCAGTCACTGTGTACATGCATTACATTACTGATCCTGAGTTACCTCCTGTATTATACCCCAGAGCTGCGCTCACTAGTCTGCTGGTGCAGTCACTGTGTACATACATTACATTACTGATCCTGAGTTACCTCCTGTATTATACCCCAGAGCTGCGCTCACTATTCTGCTGGTGCAGTCACTATGTACATACATTACATCACTGATCCTGAGTTACATCCTGTATTATACTCCAGAGCTGCACTCACTATTCTGCTGGTGCAGTCACTGTGTACATACATTACATTACTGATCCTTAGTTACCTCCTGCACTATACTCCAGAGCTGCACTCACTATTCTGCTGGTGCAGTCACTGTGTACATACATTACTGATCCTGAGTTACATCCTGTATTATACCCCAGAGCTGCACTCACTATTCTGCTGGTGCAGTCACTGTGTACATACATTACATTACTGATCCTGAGTTACATCCTGTATTATACCCCAGAGCTGCACTCACTATTCTGCTGGTGCAGTCACTGTGTAAATACGTTACATTACTGATCCTGAGTTACATCCTGTATTATACCCCAGAGCTGCGCTCACTATTCTGCTTGTGCAGTCACTGTGTACATACATTACTGTTCCTGAGTTACATCCTGTATTATACCCCAGAGCTGCACTCACTATTCTGCTGGTGCAGTCACTGTGTACATACATTACTGATCCTGAGTTACCTCCTGTATTATACTCCAGAGCTGCACTCACTATTCTGCTGGTGCAGTCACTGTGTACATACATTACATCACTGATCCTGAGTTACATCCTGTATTACACCCCAGAGCTGCACTCACTATTCTGCTGGTGCAGTCACTGTGTACATACATTACATTACTGATCCTGAGTTACATCCTGTATTATACCCCAGAGCTGCACTCACTATTCTGCTGGTGCAGTCACTGTGTACATACATTACATTACTGATCCTGAGTTACATCCTGTATTATACCCCAGAGCTGCGCTCACTATTCTGCTGGTGCAGTCACTGTGTACATACATTACATTACTGTTCCTGAGTTACATCCTGTATTATACCCCAGAGCTGCACTCACTATTCTGCTGGTGCAGTCACTGTGTACATGCATTACATTACTGATCCTGAGTTACCTCCTGTATTATACCCCAGAGCTGCGCTCACTAGTCTGGTGGTGCAGTCACTGTGTACATACATTACATTACTGATCCTGCGTTACCTCCTGTATTATACCCCAGAGCTGCACTCACTATTCTGCTGGTGCAGTCACTGTGTACATACATTACATTACTGATCCTGAGTTACCTCCTGTATTATACTCCAGAGCTGCACTCACTATTCTGCTGGTGCAGTCACTGTGTACATACATTACTGATCCTGAGTTACCTCCTGTATTATACTCTAGAGCTGCACTCACTATTCTGCTGGTGCAGTCACTGTGTACATACATTACTGATCCTGAGTTACCTCCTGTATTATACTCCAGAGCTGCACTCACTATTCTGCTGGTGCAGTCACTGTGTACATACATTACTGATCCTGAGTTACATCCTGTATTATACCCCAGAGCTGCACTCACTATTCTGCTGGTGCAGTCACTGTGTACATACATTACATTACTGATCCTGAGTTACCTCCTGTATTATACTCCAGAGCTGCGCTCACTATTCTGCTGGTGCAGTCACTGTGTACATACATTACATTACTGTTCCTGAGTTACATCCTGTATTATACCCCAGAGCTGCACTCACTATTCTGCTGGTGCAGTCACTGTGTACATGCATTACATTACTGATCCTGAGTTACCTCCTGTATTATACCCCAGAGCTGCGCTCACTAGTCTGCTGGTGCAGTCACTGTGTACATACATTACATTACTGATCCTGAGTTACCTCCTGTATTATACCCCAGAGCTGCGCTCACTATTCTGCTGGTGCAGTCACTATGTACATACATTACATCACTGATCCTGAGTTACATCCTGTATTATACTCCAGAGCTGCACTCACTATTCTGCTGGTGCAGTCACTGTGTACATACATTACATTACTGATCCTGAGTTACCTCCTGTACTATACTCCAGAGCTGCACTCACTATTCTGCTGGTGCAGTCACTGTGTACATACATTACTGATCCTGAGTTACATCCTGTATTATACCCCAGAGCTGCACTCACTATTCTGCTGGTGCAGTCACTGTGTACATACATTACATTACTGATCCTGAGTTACATCCTGTATTATACCCCAGAGCTGCACTCACTATTCTGCTGGTGCAGTCACTGTGTAAATACGTTACATTACTGATCCTGAGTTACATCCTGTATTATACCCCAGAGCTGCGCTCACTATTCTGCTGGTGCAGTCACTGTGTACATACATTACTGTTCCTGAGTTACATCCTGTATTATACCCCAGAGCTGCACTCACTATTCTGCTGGTGCAGTCACTGTGTACATACATTACATTACTGATCCTGAGTTACCTCCTGTATTATACTCCAGAGTTGCACTCACTATTCTGCTGGTGCAGTCACTGTGTACATACATTACTGATCCTGAGTTACCTCCTGTATTATACCTGTTATGAACTGGTGATTCAGAACCACAATGGACCTAGTGGTTAAGAGCACACAAAGTGACCTGATAGTTACTAACATAGAACGAGCTCTGAGACGTGGGAACTCTGCTGACCGCAATCCCTAATCCTATCACACCACACTAGAGGTAGCCGTGGATTGCTCCTAACGCTCCCTATGCAACTCGGCACAGCCTGAGAAACTAGCTAGCCTGAAGATAGAAAAATAAGCCTACCTTGCCTCAGAGAAACTCCCCAAAGGAAAAGGCAGCCCCCCACAAGATGAAATAGATTTTAGCAAAGTGAGGCCCGACTTACTGAATAGACCGAGGATAGGAAAGATAGCTTTGCGGTCAGCACAAAAACCTACAAACAACCACGCAGAGGGGGCAAAAAGACCCTCCGCACCGACTAACGGTACGGAGGTGCTCCCTCTGCGTCTCAGAGCTTCCAGCAAGCAAGAAAAACCAATATAGCAAGCTGGACAGAAAATATAGCAAACAAAAGTAACACAAGCAAAACTTAGCTTATGCAGGGAAGACAGGCCACAAGAACGATCCAGGAGAGAGCAAGACCAATACTAGAACATTGACTGGAGGCAAGGAACAAAGAACTAGGTGGAGTTAAATAGAGCAGCACCTAACGACTTAACCTCGTCACCTGAGGAAGGAAACTCAGAAGCCGCAGCCCCACTCACATCCACCAAAGGAAGCTCATAGACAGAACCAGCCGAAGTACCACTCATGACCACAGGAGGGAGCTTGACCACAGAATTCACAACATATACCCCAGAGCTCCACTCACTATTCTGCTGGTGCAGTCACTGTGTACATTACATTACATTACTGATTCTGAGTTACATCCTGTATTATACCCCAGAGCTGCACTCACTATTCTGCTGGTGCAGTCACTGTGTACATACATTACATTACTGATCCTGAGTTACATCCTGTATTATACTCCAGAGCTGCACTCACTATTCTGCTGGTGCAGTCACTGTGTACATACATTACATTACTGATCCTGAGTTACATCCTGTATTATACCCCAGAGCTGCACTCACTATTCTGCTGGTGCAGTCACTGTGTACATACATTACATTACTGATTCTGAGTTACATCCTGTATTATACCCCAGAGCTGCACTCACTATTCTGCTGGTGCAGTCACTGTGTACATACATTACTGATCCTGAGTTACATCCTGTATTATACCCCAGAGCTGCACTCACTATTCTGCTGGTGCAGTCACTGTGTACATACATTACATTACTGATCCTGAGTTACATCCTGTATTATACTCCAGAGCTGCGCTCACTATTCTGCTGGTGCAGTCACTGTGTACATACATTACATTACTGATCCTGAGTTACATCCTGTATTATACCCCAGAGCTGCACTCACTATTCTGCTGGTGCAGTCACTGTGTACATGCATTACATTACTGATCCTGAGTTACCTCCTGTATTATACCCCAGAGCTGCGCTCACTAGTCTGCTGGTGCAGTCACTGTGTACATACATTACATTACTGATCCTGCGTTACCTCCTGTATTATACCCCAGAGCTGCGCTCACTAGTCTGCTGGTGCAGTCACTGTGTACATACATTACATTACTGATCCTGCGTTACCTCCTGTATTATACCCCAGAGCTGCGCTCACTATTCTGCTGGTGCAGTCACTGTGTACATACATTACATCACTGATCCTGAGTTACATCCTGTATTATACTCCAGAGCTGCACTCACTATTCTGCTGGTGCAGTCACTGTGTACATACATTACATTACTGATCCTGAGTTACCTCCTGTATTATACTCCAGAGCTGCACTCACTATTCTGCTGGTGCAGTCACTGTGTACATACATTACTGATCCTGAGTTACCTCCTGTATTATACTCTAGAGCTGCACTCACTATTCTGCTGGTGCAGTCACTGTGTACATACATTACTGATCCTGAGTTACCTCCTGTATTATACTCCAGAGCTGCACTCACTATTCTGCTGGTGCAGTCACTGTGTACATACATTACTGATCCTGAGTTACATCCTGTATTATACCCCAGAGCTGCACTCACTATTCTGCTGGTGCAGTCACTGTGTACATACATTACATTACTGATCCTGAGTTACATCCTGTATTGTACCCCAGAGCTGCACTCACTATTCTGCTGGTGCAGTCACTGTGTACATACATTACATTACTGATCCTGAGTTACCTCCTGTATTATACTCCAGAGCTGCGCTCACTATTCTGCTGGTGCAGTCACTGTGTACATACATTACATTACTGTTCCTGAGTTACATCCTGTATTATACCCCAGAGCTGCACTCACTATTCTGCTGGTGCAGTCACTGTGTACATGCATTACATTACTGATCCTGAGTTACCTCCTGTATTATACCCCAGAGCTGCGCTCACTAGTCTGCTGGTGCAGTCACTGTGTACATACATTACATTACTGATCCTGAGTTACCTCCTGTATTATACCCCAGAGCTGCGCTCACTATTCTGCTGGTGCAGTCACTATGTACATACATTACATCACTGATCCTGAGTTACATCCTGTATTATACTCCAGAGCTGCACTCACTATTCTGCTGGTGCAGTCACTGTGTACATACATTACATTACTGATCCTTAGTTACCTCCTGCACTATACTCCAGAGCTGCACTCACTATTCTGCTGGTGCAGTCACTGTGTACATACATTACTGATCCTGAGTTACATCCTGTATTATACCCCAGAGCTGCACTCACTATTCTGCTGGTGCAGTCACTGTGTACATACATTACATTACTGATCCTGAGTTACATCCTGTATTATACCCCAGAGCTGCACTCACTATTCTGCTGGTGCAGTCACTGTGTAAATACGTTACATTACTGATCCTGAGTTACATCCTGTATTATACCCCAGAGCTGCGCTCACTATTCTGCTTGTGCAGTCACTGTGTACATACATTACTGTTCCTGAGTTACATCCTGTATTATACCCCAGAGCTGCACTCACTATTCTGCTGGTGCAGTCACTGTGTACATACATTACTGATCCTGAGTTACCTCCTGTATTATACTCCAGAGCTGCACTCACTATTCTGCTGGTGCAGTCACTGTGTACATACATTACATCACTGATCCTGAGTTACATCCTGTATTACACCCCAGAGCTGCACTCACTATTCTGCTGGTGCAGTCACTGTGTACATACATTACATTACTGATCCTGAGTTACATCCTGTATTATACCCCAGAGCTGCACTCACTATTCTGCTGGTGCAGTCACTGTGTACATACATTACATTACTGATCCTGAGTTACATCCTGTATTATACCCCAGAGCTGCGCTCACTATTCTGCTGGTGCAGTCACTGTGTACATACATTACATTACTGTTCCTGAGTTACATCCTGTATTATACCCCAGAGCTGCACTCACTATTCTGCTGGTGCAGTCACTGTGTACATGCATTACATTACTGATCCTGAGTTACCTCCTGTATTATACCCCAGAGCTGCGCTCACTAGTCTGGTGGTGCAGTCACTGTGTACATACATTACATTACTGATCCTGCGTTACCTCCTGTATTATACCCCAGAGCTGCACTCACTATTCTGCTGGTGCAGTCACTGTGTACATACATTACATTACTGATCCTGAGTTACCTCCTGTATTATACTCCAGAGCTGCACTCACTATTCTGCTGGTGCAGTCACTGTGTACATACATTACTGATCCTGAGTTACCTCCTGTATTATACTCTAGAGCTGCACTCACTATTCTGCTGGTGCAGTCACTGTGTACATACATTACTGATCCTGAGTTACCTCCTGTATTATACTCCAGAGCTGCACTCACTATTCTGCTGGTGCAGTCACTGTGTACATACATTACTGATCCTGAGTTACATCCTGTATTATACCCCAGAGCTGCACTCACTATTCTGCTGGTGCAGTCACTGTGTACATACATTACATTACTGATCCTGAGTTACCTCCTGTATTATACTCCAGAGCTGCGCTCACTATTCTGCTGGTGCAGTCACTGTGTACATACATTACATTACTGTTCCTGAGTTACATCCTGTATTATACCCCAGAGCTGCACTCACTATTCTGCTGGTGCAGTCACTGTGTACATGCATTACATTACTGATCCTGAGTTACCTCCTGTATTATACCCCAGAGCTGCGCTCACTAGTCTGCTGGTGCAGTCACTGTGTACATACATTACATTACTGATCCTGAGTTACCTCCTGTATTATACCCCAGAGCTGCGCTCACTATTCTGCTGGTGCAGTCACTATGTACATACATTACATCACTGATCCTGAGTTACATCCTGTATTATACTCCAGAGCTGCACTCACTATTCTGCTGGTGCAGTCACTGTGTACATACATTACATTACTGATCCTGAGTTACCTCCTGTACTATACTCCAGAGCTGCACTCACTATTCTGCTGGTGCAGTCACTGTGTACATACATTACTGATCCTGAGTTACATCCTGTATTATACCCCAGAGCTGCACTCACTATTCTGCTGGTGCAGTCACTGTGTACATACATTACATTACTGATCCTGAGTTACATCCTGTATTATACCCCAGAGCTGCACTCACTATTCTGCTGGTGCAGTCACTGTGTAAATACGTTACATTACTGATCCTGAGTTACATCCTGTATTATACCCCAGAGCTGCGCTCACTATTCTGCTGGTGCAGTCACTGTGTACATACATTACTGTTCCTGAGTTACATCCTGTATTATACCCCAGAGCTGCACTCACTATTCTGCTGGTGCAGTCACTGTGTACATACATTACATTACTTATCCTGAGTTACCTCCTGTATTATACTCCAGAGTTGCACTCACTATTCTGCTGGTGCAGTCACTGTGTACATACATTACTGATCCTGAGTTACCTCCTGTATTATACCTGTTATGAACTGGTGATTCAGAACCACAATGGACCTAGTGGTTAAGAGCACACAAAGTGACCTGATAGTTACTAACATAGAACGAGCTCTGAGACGTGGGAACTCTGCTGACCGCAATCCCTAATCCTATCACACCACACTAGAGGTAGCCGTGGATTGCTCCTAACGCTCCCTATGCAACTCGGCACAGCCTGAGAAACTAGCTAGCCTGAAGATAGAAAAATAAGCCTACCTTGCCTCAGAGAAACTCCCCAAAGGAAAAGGCAGCCCCCCACAAGATGAAATAGATTTTAGCAAAGTGAGGCCCGACTTACTGAATAGACCGAGGATAGGAAAGATAGCTTTGCGGTCAGCACAAAAACCTACAAACAACCACGCAGAGGGGGCAAAAAGACCCTCCGCACCGACTAACGGTACGGAGGTGCTCCCTCTGCGTCTCAGAGCTTCCAGCAAGCAAGAAAAACCAATATAGCAAGCTGGACAGAAAATATAGCAAACAAAAGTAACACAAGCAAAACTTAGCTTATGCAGGGAAGACAGGCCACAAGAACGATCCAGGAGAGAGCAAGACCAATACTAGAACATTGACTGGAGGCAAGGAACAAAGAACTAGGTGGAGTTAAATAGAGCAGCACCTAACGACTTAACCTCGTCACCTGAGGAAGGAAACTCAGAAGCCGCAGCCCCACTCACATCCACCAAAGGAAGCTCATAGACAGAACCAGCCGAAGTACCACTCATGACCACAGGAGGGAGCTTGACCACAGAATTCACAACATATACCCCAGAGCTCCACTCACTATTCTGCTGGTGCAGTCACTGTGTACATTACATTACATTACTGATTCTGAGTTACATCCTGTATTATACCCCAGAGCTGCACTCACTATTCTGCTGGTGCAGTCACTGTGTACATACATTACATTACTGATCCTGAGTTACATCCTGTATTATACTCCAGAGCTGCACTCACTATTCTGCTGGTGCAGTCACTGTGTACATACATTACATTACTGATCCTGAGTTACATCCTGTATTATACCCCAGAGCTGCACTCACTATTCTGCTGGTGCAGTCACTGTGTACATACATTACATTACTGATTCTGAGTTACATCCTGTATTATACCCCAGAGCTGCACTCACTATTCTGCTGGTGCAGTCACTGTGTACATACATTACTGATCCTGAGTTACATCCTGTATTATACCCCAGAGCTGCACTCACTATTCTGCTGGTGCAGTCACTGTGTACATACATTACATTACTGATCCTGAGTTACATCCTGTATTATACTCCAGAGCTGCGCTCACTATTCTGCTGGTGCAGTCACTGTGTACATACATTACATTACTGATCCTGAGTTACATCCTGTATTATACTCCAGAGCTGCACTCACTATTCTGCTGGTGCAGTCACTGTGTACATACATTACTGATTCTGAGTTACATCCTGTATTATACCCCAGAGCTGCACTCACTATTCTGCTGGTGCAGTCACTGTGTACATACATTACATTACTGATCCTGAGCTACATCCTGTATTATACCCCAGAGCTGCGCTCACTATTCTGCTGGTGCAGTCACTGTGTACATACATTACATTACTGATCCTGAGTTACATCCTGTATTATACTCCAGAGCTGCACTCACTATTCTGCTGGTGCAGTCACTGTGTACATACATTACATTACTGATCCTGAGTTACATTCTGTATTATACTCCAGAGCTGCACTCACTATTCTGCTGGTGCAGTCACTGTGTACATACATTACTGATCCTGAGTTACATCCTGTATTATACCCCAGAGCTGCACTCACTATTCTGCTGGTGCAGTCACTGTGTACATACATTACATTACTGATCCTGAGTTACATCCTGTATTATACCCCAGAGCTGCACTCACTATTCTGCTGGTGCAGTCACTGTGTACATACATTACATTACTGATCCTGAGTTACATCCTGTATTATACTCCAGAGCTGCACTCCCTATTCTGCTGGTGCAGTCACTGTGTACATATATTACATTACTGATCCTGAGTTACATCCTGTATTATACCCCAGAGCTGCACTCACTATTCTGCTGGTGCAGTCACTGTGTACATACATTACTGATCCTGAGTTACATCCTGTATTATACTCCAGAGCTGCACTCACTATTCTGCTGGTGCAGTCACTGTGTACATACATTACATTACTGATCCTGAGATACCTCCTGTATTATACTCCAGAGCTGCACTCACTATTCTGCTGGTGCAGTCACTGTGTACATACATTACATTACTGATCCTGAGATACCTCCTGTATTATACTCCAGAGCTGCACTCACTATTCTGCTGGTGCAGTCACTGTGTACATACATTACATTACTGATCCTGAGTTACATCCTGTATTATACCCCAGAGCTGCACTCACTATTCTGCTGGTGCAGTCACTGTGTACATACATTACATTACTGATCCTGAGTTACATCCTGTATTATACCCCAGAGCTGCACTCACTATTCTGCTGGTGCAGTCGCAGTGTACATATATTACATTACTGATCCTGAGTTACATCCTGTATTATACCCCAGAGCTGCACTCACTATTCTGCTGGTGCAGTCGCAGTGTATATACATTACATTACTGATCCTGAGTTACATCCTGTATTATACTCCAGAGCTGCACTCACTATTCTGCTGGTGCAGTCACTGTGTACATGCATTACATTACTGATCCTGAGTTACATCCTGTATTATACTCCAGAGCTGCACTCACTATTCTGCTGGTGCAGTCACTGTGTACATACATTACTGATGCTGGTTACATCCTGTATTATACCCCGGAGCTGTACTCACTATTCTGCTGGTGCAGTCACTGTGTACATACATTACATTACTGATCCTGAGTTACATCCTGTATTATACTCCAGAGCTGCACTCACTATTCTGCTGGTGCAGTCACTGTGTACATACATTACATTACTGATCCTGAGTTACATCCTGTATTATACTCCAGAGCTGCACTCACTATTCTGCTGGTGCAGTCACTGTGTACATACATTACTGATGCTGGTTACATCCTGTATTATACCCCGGAGCTGTACTCACTATTCTGCTGGTGCAGTCACTGTGTACATACATTACTGATCCTGAGTTACATCCTGTATTATACCCCGGAGCTGTACTCACTATTCTGCTGGTGCAGTCACTGTGTACATACATTACATTACTGATCCTGAGTTACATCCTGTATTATACTCCAGAGCTGCACTCACTATTCTGCTGGTGCAGTCACTGTGTACATACATTACATTACTGATCCTGAGTTACATCCTGTATTATACCCCAGAGCTGCACTCACTATTCTGCTGGTGCAGTCACTGTGTACATACATTACATTACTGATTCTGAGTTACATCCTGTATTATACCCCAGAGCTGCACTCACTATTCTGCTGGTGCAGTCACTGTGTACATACATTACTGATCCTGAGTTACATCCTGTATTATACCCCAGAGCTGCACTCACTATTCTGCTGGTGCAGTCACTGTGTACATACATTACATTACTGATCCTGAGTTACATCCTGTATTATACTCCAGAGCTGCGCTCACTATTCTGCTGGTGCAGTCACTGTGTACATACATTACATTACTGATCCTGAGTTACATCCTGTATTATACTCCAGAGCTGCACTCACTATTCTGCTGGTGCAGTCACTGTGTACATACATTACTGATTCTGAGTTACATCCTGTATTATACCCCAGAGCTGCACTCACTATTCTGCTGGTGCAGTCACTGTGTACATACATTACATTACTGATCCTGAGCTACATCCTGTATTATACCCCAGAGCTGCGCTCACTATTCTGCTGGTGCAGTCACTGTGTACATACATTACATTACTGATCCTGAGTTACATCCTGTATTATACTCCAGAGCTGCACTCACTATTCTGCTGGTGCAGTCACTGTGTACATACATTACATTACTGATCCTGAGTTACATTCTGTATTATACTCCAGAGCTGCACTCACTATTCTGCTGGTGCAGTCACTGTGTACATACATTACTGATCCTGAGTTACATCCTGTATTATACCCCAGAGCTGCACTCACTATTCTGCTGGTGCAGTCACTGTGTACATACATTACATTACTGATCCTGAGTTACATCCTGTATTATACCCCAGAGCTGCACTCACTATTCTGCTGGTGCAGTCACTGTGTACATACATTACATTACTGATCCTGAGTTACATCCTGTATTATACTCCAGAGCTGCACTCCCTATTCTGCTGGTGCAGTCACTGTGTACATATATTACATTACTGATCCTGAGTTACATCCTGTATTATACCCCAGAGCTGCACTCACTATTCTGCTGGTGCAGTCACTGTGTACATACATTACTGATCCTGAGTTACATCCTGTATTATACTCCAGAGCTGCACTCACTATTCTGCTGGTGCAGTCACTGTGTACATACATTACATTACTGATCCTGAGATACCTCCTGTATTATACTCCAGAGCTGCACTCACTATTCTGCTGGTGCAGTCACTGTGTACATACATTACATTACTGATCCTGAGATACCTCCTGTATTATACTCCAGAGCTGCACTCACTATTCTGCTGGTGCAGTCACTGTGTACATACATTACATTACTGATCCTGAGTTACATCCTGTATTATACCCCAGAGCTGCACTCACTATTCTGCTGGTGCAGTCACTGTGTACATACATTACATTACTGATCCTGAGTTACATCCTGTATTATACCCCAGAGCTGCACTCACTATTCTGCTGGTGCAGTCGCAGTGTACATATATTACATTACTGATCCTGAGTTACATCCTGTATTATACCCCAGAGCTGCACTCACTATTCTGCTGGTGCAGTCGCAGTGTATATACATTACATTACTGATCCTGAGTTACATCCTGTATTATACTCCAGAGCTGCACTCACTATTCTGCTGGTGCAGTCACTGTGTACATGCATTACATTACTGATCCTGAGTTACATCCTGTATTATACTCCAGAGCTGCACTCACTATTCTGCTGGTGCAGTCACTGTGTACATACATTACTGATGCTGGTTACATCCTGTATTATACCCCGGAGCTGTACTCACTATTCTGCTGGTGCAGTCACTGTGTACATACATTACATTACTGATCCTGAGTTACATCCTGTATTATACTCCAGAGCTGCACTCACTATTCTGCTGGTGCAGTCACTGTGTACATACATTACATTACTGATCCTGAGTTACATCCTGTATTATACTCCAGAGCTGCACTCACTATTCTGCTGGTGCAGTCACTGTGTACATACATTACTGATGCTGGTTACATCCTGTATTATACCCCGGAGCTGTACTCACTATTCTGCTGGTGCAGTCACTGTGTACATACATTACTGATCCTGAGTTACATCCTGTATTATACCCCGGAGCTGTACTCACTATTCTGCTGGTGCAGTCACTGTGTACATACATTACATTACTGATCCTGAGTTACATCCTGTATTATAGTCCAGAGCTGCACTCACTATTCTGCTGGTGCAGTCACTGTGTACATACATTACATTACTGATCCTGAGTTACCTCCTGTATTATACTCCAGAGCTGCGCTCACTATTCTGCTGGTGCAGTCACTGTGTACATACATTACTGATGCTGGTTACATCCTGTATTATACCCCGGAGCTGTACTCACTATTCTGCTGGTGCGATCACTGTGTACATACATTACATTACTGATCCTGAGTTACATCCTGTATTATACTCCAGAGCTGCACTCACTATTCTGCTGGTGCAGTCACTGTGTACATACATTACTGATCCTGAGTTACATCCTGTATTATACTCCAGAGCTGCACTCACTATTCTGCTGGTGCAGTCGCAGTGTACATAAATTACATTACTGATCCTGAGTTACATCCTGTATTATCCTCCAGAGCTGCACTCACTATTCTGCTGGTGCAGTCACTGTGTACATACATTACATTACTGATCCTGAGTTACATCCTGTATTATACTCCAGAGCTGCACTCCCTATTCTGCTGGTGCAGTCACTGTGTACATACATTACATTACTGATCCTGAGTTACCTCCTGTATTATACTCCAGAGCTGCGCTCACTATTCTGCTGGTGCAGTCACTGTGTACATACATTACATTACTGATCCTGAGTTACATCCTGTATTATACTCCAGAGCTGCACTCACTATTCTGCTGGTGCAGTCACTGTGTACATACATTACTGATCCTGAGTTACCTCCTGTATTATACTCCAGAGCTGCACTCACTATTCTGCTGGTGCAGTCGCAGTGTACATACATTACATTACTGATCCTGAGTTACATCCTGTATTATCCTCCAGAGCTGCACTCACTATTCTGCTGGTGCAGTCACTGTGTACATACATTACATTACTGATCCTGAGTTACCTCCTGTATTATACTCCAGAGCTGCGCTCACTATTCTGCTGGTGCAGTCGCAGTGTACATAAATTACATTACTGATCCTGAGTTACATCCTGTATTATCCTCCAGAGCTGCACTCACTATTCTGCTGGTGCAGTCACTGTGTACATACATTACATTACTGATCCTGAGTTACATCCTGTATTATACTCCAGAGCTGCACTCCCTATTCTGCTGGTGCAGTCACTGTGTACATACATTACATTACTGATCCTGAGTTACACCCTGTACTATACCCCAGAGCTGCACTCACTATTCTGCTGGTGCAGTCACTGTGTACATACATTACATTACTGATCCTGAGTTACATCCTGTATTATACTCCAGAGCTGCACTCACTATTCTGCTGGTGCAGTCACTGTGTACATACATTACTGATCCTGAGTTACATCCTGTATTATACTCCAGAGCTGCAGTCACTATTCTGCTGGTGCAGTCACTGTGTACATACATTACATTACTGATCCTGAGTTACATCCTGTATTATACTCCAGAGCTGCACTCACTATTCTGCTGGTGCAGTCACTGTGTACATACATTACATTACTGATCCTGAGTTACATCCTGTATTATACTCCAGAGCTGCACTCACTATTCTGCTGGTGCAGTCACTGTGTACGTACATTACATTACTGATCCTGAGTTACATCCTGTATTATACCCCAGAGCTGTGCTCACTATTCTGCTGGTGCAGTCACTGTGTACATACATTACTGATCCTGAGTTACATCCTGTATTATATTCCAGAGCTGCACTCACTATTCTGCTGGTGCAGTCACTGTGTACATACATTACATTACTGATCCTGAGTTACATCCTGTATTATACCCCAGAGCTGCACTCACTATTCTGCTGGTGCAGTCACTGTGTACATACATTACTGATCCTGAGTTACATCCTGTATTATACTCCAGAGCTGCACTCACTATTCTGCTGGTGCAGTCACTGTGTACATGCATTACATTACTGATCCTGAGTTACCTCCTGTATTATACTCCAGAGCTGCGCTCACTATTCTGCTGGTGCAGTCACTGTGTACATACATTACATTACTGATCCTGAGTTACATCCTGTATTATACTCCAGAGCTGCACTCACTATTCTGCTGGTGCAGTCACTGTGTACATACATTACTGATCCTGAGTTACCTCCTGTATTATACTCCAGAGCTGCACTCACTATTCTGCTGGTGCAGTCGCAGTGTACATACATTACATTACTGATCCTGAGTTACATCCTGTATTATCCTCCAGAGCTGCACTCACTATTCTGCTGGTGCAGTCACTGTGTACATACATTACATTACTGATCCTGAGTTACATCCTGTATTATACCCCAGAGCTGCACTCACTATTCTGCTGGTGCAGTCACTGTGTACATACATTACATTACTGATCCTGAGTTACATCCTGTATTATACCCCAGAGCTGCACTCACTATTCTGCTGGTGCAGTCACTGTGTACATACATTACATTACTGATCCTGAGTTACATCCTGTATTATACCCCAGAGCTGCACTCACTATTCTGCTGGTGCAGTCACTGTGTACATACATTACATTACTGATCCTGAGTTACATCCTGTATTATACTCCAGAGCTGCACTCACTATTCTGCTGGTGCAGTCACTGTATACATACATTACATTACTGATCCTGAGTTACCTCCTGTATTATACTCCAGAGCTGCACTCACTATTCTGCTGGTGCAGTCACTGTGTACATACATTATATTACTGATCCTGAGTTACCTCCTGTATTATACTCCAGAGCTGCACTCACTATTCTGCTGGTGCAGTCACTGTGTACATACATTATATTACTGATCCTGAGTTACCTCCTGTATTATACTCCAGAGCTGCGCTCACTATTCTGCTGGTGCAGTCACTGTGTACATACATTACTGATCCTGAGTTACCTCCTGTATTATACTCCAGAGCTGCACTCACTATTCTGCTGGTGCAGTCGCAGTGTACATACATTACATTACTGATCCTGAGTTACATCCTGTATTATCCTCCAGAGCTGCACTCACTATTCTGCTGGTGCAGTCACTGTGTACATACATTACATTACTGATCCTGAGTTACATCCTGTATTATACTCCAGAGCTGCACTCACTATTCTGCTGGTGCAGTCACTGTATACATACATTACATTACTGATCCTGAGTTACCTCCTGTATTATACTCCAGAGCTGCACTCACTATTCTGCTGGTGCAGTCACTGTGTACATACATTATATTACTGATCCTGAGTTACCTCCTGTATTATACTCCAGAGCTGCACTCACTATTCTGCTGGTGCAGTCACTGTGTACATACATTATATTACTGATCCTGAGTTACCTCCTGTATTATACTCCAGAGCTGCGCTCACTATTCTGCTGGTGCAGTCGCTGTGTACAGACCTCTCCGCTCAGCAGCTGGACGATGTTGTGGGTGAGGTGCAGGATTTTCCTCCGGCGGCTCAGCTCAGGGTGGGGCGCGGTGGTGCTCGGGCTTCCCCTCCGTCTCCCATGCAGGGCGGATTTCTTCATGGGTCCATAGTCCTGTGGGTGAGACTGGGGTAAGATGGGGACAGGAGCGGCGCTGACAGAGACCACGAGGCCGGGACCAGTAATGGCGCAGCGTCATGTGACCGCCTCACCTCTCCGGTCAGCAGGTAGATGATCTCCAGGGCGACATCCAATATCCTCCGCGTCATCTCGTCACCGTCCATCTCCATCCTCGGCTGGTCGGTCATGGAGACGCTGTTGCCGTGGAAACTACAATAACACAATAATATAAACATCAGACAACATCCGTCCACACAGACGCGTTGAGGAGCGCACTGGGAATGATGGGGGTCACACAATGATGGGGGTGGTAGTAGTCAGTGTACAGTACCGCAGGGAGCTCTCAGCTCAGGGGCAGCTCCTGCCAATACCAAAGGAAACACATTGGGAGTCGCAGGGGTTTCTGGGAGTTGTAGTCACGTGACGCTGTCTCACAAAGCAAACAGTCTGACAGGCCACAAGAAAATGGCGCCTGTCTCCTCACACTGGAGGAAAACGGGCGCCCCCTATCGGCGTGGAGGAGTCACATCTCGCACGGCGGGGCCGATGTGTGCAGCGGGATCTAACGTTTTATTATTAAATTGAAGGCACACGGGTGTGGTGGACTCACGTTCATGTAGTTAGGCTACGACAACATGGCGGACAAAGCCAGCTAGTCAGCTATTCCTCCAGGGAGCCGCTCCCGATCAGAGAGATGACGGCGGTCACGTGGGGTCTGTGGCCATCACGTGATACTTCTCGTTAGCTTTTTCCTGCCTGACTGGGGCTGGGAGGAGCCGAGGAGGAGACTTAGAGCCGCGTGTCCGGGTGGGGAATGATTGGGAATGCTGTGGTGACTGGGCTCCTCCCACGTGAGGTCATACATGACTGTGATTGGCTGCTCTTGTGGTGAGTGCACCGTGTGTGCATGTCCGGCAGCTGCAGTGAGCGGAGGCGATGAGTTCCGGCACTGGGAGCCATCGCAGGCTAATAACAGGAGGAGGATTTCTACCTCTCATTAATTCCTACAGTGGGAAAGTAATAATATAAATGTGAGGCAGACAAATACTGTGTACGATGACAGTATAAGGCTATGTGCACACGGTACGGATTGGCAGCGCCCTAGACGCAGCTCCGTCCAAAGCGCTGCCGGCTTTTCTACACCCGCTGATTCTCTGAATGCATGCAGAATCGCCGCACCCCATACATAGACTGTGTCATTTATCTCCTCATCGTAGATACACCTGCTGCGGTCTAGAAAGACGCGCCGCATGTCCGGTTACACAGGTCTGCCGCCTGCATCTGTGAACACATAATGGAGATGGGATTTCATAGAATCCCCTCCACTACGCTGTAACATCTGGACGCTGCGGAGGCTGTGTGCAGCGTTTCCTGTCCGTGGAAACCTGCCCTAATAAGTCAGCAGCACTGACACACGGCCCCTCTGGTGTGCAATCATGGGATGCTGCTGTTTTTTTATATCTGCTCTTTTATTTTTCCCTCCCCTTCTTTTAAGGCCGATTTCACACATTCATTTATTTCTGGTCCCGGAGATATCAGTGTCCATGTGTGTAATACTTGCAGGACACGTGTGGCAACCCTGTGCCATGTGCTGCATCAGTACCACAGACGGCCGGCAGGGAAGAAGGATGACAGTTAGGCTACTTTCATGCATCAGGTTTTTGGTTTCAGGCACAATCCGGCAAATTTGCTAAGAAACGGATCCGGTTTACATAGAAAGCACCCAGGCTCGAGTTCACATAAGAGGCGCCCTCTGCTGGTTGTCCTCATATGAACTCGAGCCAGGGAGCTTTCTAGGAAAGTTCCCACGATCTAGGAACAGCCAGCAGAGGGCGCCTCACCGCAAATGAAGCTAAATATAGGTCATTGACCTACCTTACCTTCATTCCCCGGGGTTTTGCAGACATGAGCAACGTTGCATTAACAAAACTCGTGGCTGCAAAATATTTTAACCCCTTCAGATGGATTTACATCGTTGGACGTGACAGATCCTCGGAAGGTATGTATATTCTTGGTTTATTATTTTTTTTTTATTTACAGATCGAGGGTCTTCAGTGAGTGGATTGAGAGTAGAATAAATTAATACAACAACCATTGTGATTTTTTCATTAAATTAATTTTTAATAATGTGTGTGTTTTTTTTAACCCTTTACTAGTATTGGATTAATAATGGATAGGTGTCATAATTGACGCCTCTCCATTATTAATTAGGCTTAATGTCACCTTATAATAGCAAGGTGGCATTAACCCTTCATTACCCCATATCCCACCGCTACACGGGAATGGGAAGAGAGTGGCCAAGTGCCAGAATAGGCGCATCTTCCAGATGTGCCTTTTCTGGGGTGGCTGGGGGCAGATGTTTTTAGCCAGGGGGGGGGCCAATAACCGTGGACCCTCTCCAGGCTATTAATATCTGCCCTCAGTCACTGGCTTTACCATTCTGGCGGAGAAAATTGTGCGGGAGCCCACGCCAATTTTTTCTGCCATTTAACCCTTTAATTTACTAGCTAGAGCGCCCAAATTTTGCACATACACACTACTAACATTAGTAGTGTGGAATATGCAAAAAAAAAAGGTGATATGAGATGGTTTACTGTATGTAATCATGTCTCATATCATGTCGGGTTTAGGAAGGAGATAGCAAAAGCCGGCAATTGAATTACCGGCTTTCTGCTATATCGCGCTGTATGAAGTAATAATATATATACATATATGTGTCTACTGACATATATATATATATACCTATTCTATGTGTACACATTTATTCTACCTATTCTTCTGTAACCTGTCAGTGTGATTTTACTGTACACCGCACTGAATTACCGGCTTTTCTCTCTAACACCGCTGCGTATTCCTCGCAAGTCACACTGCTGGTCCGTGTGTAATCCGTATTTTTTGGGCTTCCATAGACTTTCATTGACGTTTTATTTGCGCAATACGGTGACAAACGGCCGTAGAAAGCCGTATAATACTGATCAGGAAAATACGGCAGATAGGAGCAGGGGCATAGAGAATAATTGTGCCGTATTTTATGCGAGTTTTACGGACGTAGTTTCTGCGCTCTTACGTCCGTAAAACTCGCTAGTGTGAGGCCGGCCTTAGGCCGGCGTCACACTCAGCGTATAAAAATACAGTCCGTAATATACGGCCGTAATACGCAGAAAAGTCCCCAAAATAGTGGTCCGTATCTCCTCCGTAGGCAGGGTGTGTCAGCGTATTTTGCGCATGTAAACCTCTGTATGTAATCCGTATGGCATCCGTACTGCTAGATTTTCTCGCAGGCTTGCAAAACCAACATACGGATATACAATGGATCCATGTTCTCAAAAAATCGTAACAACATATATACTGTCTCTCTCTCTCTATATATATATATGTCAGTAGACACATATATGTATATATATTATTACTTCATACAGCGCTAGATAGCTTTAAAGCCGGTAATTCAATTGCCGGCTTTTCCTATCTCCTTCACAAACCCGACATGATATGAGACCTGGTTTACATACAGTAAACCATCTCATATCCCCATTTTTTTTTGCATATTTCACACTACTAATGTTAGTAGTGTGTATGTGCAAAATTTGGGCGCTCTAGCTAGTAAATTAAAGGGTTTGTCACGATTCCCCTGACCGCTGTCAACACTGGGTCAGGATTCCCACCGTGACCGTCACCCCTACGTCACGGATTGAGGTGACTTCAGGCCAACAGACGGCTATCACATGTGCAGGGGGGCTTATCTTAGTTATCCCTCCACTCCACGATGTGATGAAAAACCACACACAAGGCTATTGGCCTCTTGCTTACAGCAGGGGCTTATTGTAGGTATCCCACTGCTTTCAATATACCACAAACTGCAGGGATTTATGTATATCCCGCTTACAGTTCCACTTAACACTTGCAGCTCTCTGGCGCCCCCTTACTTTCAGGTCAGATTAGGTACTGCACCCTGGGTAATTAGTCGCCAGGAAGGCTGCCTGCTATGTACTGGCTATTGGGCACGCTGCAGCGACGCGGTAAACTACTCCCACTCAGGCAGGAACAATAATTATCAAACCCGCAGTTGCTTCAGCATAATCCAACAGTCAGCGCACTTTCGCTGCCACCAGCTTCGATTAAACGGGTCCGAAGCTAACCCAACACAACAGTAACAGTAGCGTTTTCCCTTCAGAAGACTTAGGGTACGGTTTTTAGAGCATGGAGAAGAACTAACATATAATAGTATATCCCATTAAAAATTAGGCAGTGCGTTATCAAAAATATTTAAAAAAAAAAGTTACAAATGAGACAATTGCAAATATGTACATGGGTAATTATAACATAAAGGGAATAAATGGGAAAAGCAACACTCACATGTTTAAAGCATGACAGGCATCCAGGCTAGTGGAGTTTTTCCATATGTCCCAGCTCATTTGGACGTGCTGCTGGCTTCAGAAGACAAGCAGTCCAGAAGGAGACATCAGCAGAAGAAACAGCTGGGGAGCCTGCCACAAACTTAATACCTTAAGGCTTTGACATCACAGAAGGGCTGGCTTATTCAGACCCTCCTCTCTCTACATTCTGCCTAAACTTTAAACTATTCTCTCTAATTTCTATAACTTCACTACAAAACATGACAGAGTCAGACCAAACCTATCATTCATCTCGGATTAACGTGAGCATTCTAATGAGATCAAATATGTCCTATCTGGGATACATATTTACAGAGAAAACCCTACTTCTTTACCAGACGGAGTTTGAAGCCCGAGTTTCAAGGGATGGGTACCTACACCGAGTGGGAATACGAATATATATTTTCGTGTTCTTACCGTAAACATGGTGCATAATATCGTACCAAAACCAAACAAAGGATCTTTCATGAATTTTGGAGCCACTTTACCAGTTCTGACTAGTGAAGGTGGGAGGGGTGAGGGACTTTCCTCTGAGCCTGGAATTTACGACCCCAGGGCAATAAACCCCCCTTCTAGCATACAGTCCGTAGCCCAGAGAGAAACAAGTAGAGTCAGCTAGTGAAGGGGGGGGGTTTAGCCCACCTCATGGGCTGACGAGCAACTAAACTTATGATATTTCATACCATATCGTGACACCTCCCCCTTTTGGTGTGCGCTAGGGAGGCAGTACCCCACGGTATGCCTCCATGGGCACCTCAGTAGGTTCACCCTGGCGGGAGAGTCCATCTGCATTCCCATGCTCTTTGCCCGTTTTATGTTCAATGGTGAAGTCAAACTGCTGAAGGGCAAGGTTCCAGCGTAGCAACCTGCAGTTGGTTCCACACATGGCATTTAGCCAGCGCAGAGGGTTGTGGTCGGTCACCACAGTGAAGGTGTGACCGTGCAAGTAGGGCTGCAAGCGCTGCAGGGCCCAGACTATGGCCAGGCACTCCTTCTCGATGGTGGAGTAGGCCACTTCCCTCGGCAAAAGTTTCCGGCTCAGGTATAACACGGGGTGCTCTTGGTCCTCCGAGTCAACCTGGCTGAGTACAGCACCAAGGCCAAACTCGCTGGCGTCGGTCTGCACCAAGAACGGTCGACTGCTGTCGACTGCTTTTAACACAGGGGCGTTGCACAGTGCAGTTTTCAACGCCTGGAAGGCCCCCTCACAGCCATCTGTCCAGTTGACAATGTGAGGTAGCTTCTTCCTGGTGAGGTCCGTCAAAGGTTTTGCCAGGCTACTATAGTGCTTTACGAAGCGCCTATAGTACCCTGCAGTGCCCAAGAAGGACATCACCTGTTTCTTGGTCATGGGAGTGGGCCAGTTCACGATCACTCCCACTTTGTCAGGCTCTGGCTTCAGGGTGTTCCCGCCTACCCGGTGCCCCAGGTAGTGAACCTCCCTCATGCCCATCTGACACTTTCCCGGCTTGATAGTCAGTCCTGCTTGGTGAATTCGCCTGAGCACCTCCTCGAGATGCTGCAGGTGTTCCTTCCAGGAGGGACTGAAGATGGCAATGTCATCCAAGTACGCCACGGCGTACGTCTCCAGTCCCTGAAGCAGGAGGTTGACCATCCGCTGGAAAGTGGCAGGGGCATTCTTCATGCCGAAGGGCATGACCGTGGACTCATACAGTCCGAAGGGCGTGATAAAGGCGGACTTCTCCTGCGCCTCGGGGCTCAGGGGAATCTGCCAGTATCCTCTACTCAAATCCATTATTGTCAGGTATTTTGCGCCAGCTAACTTCTCAAGCAGCTCCTCGATGCGCGGCATGGGGTGCGCGTCAGAGGCTGTGATGGCGTTGAGTCCCCTGTAGTCCACGCAGAACCGGGTGGTCCGGTCCTTCTTTGGCACGAGAACTACAGGTGAGGCCCACGCACTCTTTGACCGTCGAATCACCCCCAGCTGTAACATCTCATCAATCTCTTGGCGCATAATCTGCTGCACCTGGTCAGAGATTCGATAGGGTGTTCGCCGTAGTGGGGCGTGATTCCCGGTGTCCACCTCGTGGACTGCTAACTCAGTCCTCCCAGGTCGGTTGGAGAACACGACCCGGAAAGGTTCCAGTGTGGTTTGCAACTGCACCCGCTGGGGTTCAGTTAACGAGGCGCTTACCTCCACATCCTCGATGGACCCATTGGCCTTGGCTTGGGCCAGCAAGTCCAGGAGGGTGTCTTCCTCACCGTCTTCGGGCAAGCTGCAGACCGGTAGGACGAAAGGTTCACGTTCGTGATGAGCCTTCATCATGTTGACGTGAAAGGCCTTTCGCCTACCCCGAGCGTGGTCAAGCGTGACCACGTAAGTGACTGGGTTGAGCTGTTGGTGGACGACGTACGGGCCCTCCCAGGCGGCCTGAAGCTTTTCCGTTGGTACGGGGACCAGCACCCACACCTTTTGACCCACGTGGTAGGTCCGCTCCCGGGCGTTCTGGTCGTACCAGTGCTTCTGATCAGCCTGAGCCTGCGTCATGTTGTCATGCACCAACTGTGTCAAGGTCTGCATCTTGTCACGGAAGCGCATGACATACTCCACTATGGACACTTCAGAAGGGTTCGGCTCCTCTTCCCAGGATTCTCTTACCAACCCAATGGGTCCCCGGACTCGCCTGCAGTACAGGAGCTCGAAGGGGGAGAACCCCGTCGAGGCCTGCGGAACCTCTCGGTAAGCGAACAGCAGGTGTGGGAGGTACCGCTCCCAGTCGCGCCCTTGGGTCTCAACCAGCATGCGTAGCATCTGTTTGAGGGTACCATTGAAGCGTTCACACAAGCCATTGGTCTGTGGGTGATACGCACTCGATACCAGGTGCTTCACCTGCATTCTCTTACAGAGAGCCTCCATTAGGCGAGACATAACCAGGGATTCAAGCTTGAGGAGGCTAATTTGCATATTCCAGGTGCCTTCTGGGAAAAGCGAAGAGTCTCCCTAAGCTAGAAGATCGTTGGGTACAGCCGGGACCAGCTGATTGGAAAGCATCACCAAACCAGGGATTCAAGCTTGAGGAGGCTAATTTGCATATTCCAGGTGCCTTCTGGGAAAAGCGAAGAGTCTCCCTAAGCTAGAAGATCGTTGGGTACAGCCGGGACCAGCTGATTGGAAAGCATCACCAAACCAGGGATTCAAGCTTGAGGAGGCTAATTTGCATATTCCAGGTGCCTTCTGGGAAAAGCGAAGAGTCTCCCTAAGCTAGAAGATCGTTGGGTACAGCCGGGACCAGCTGATTGGAAAGCATCACCAAACCAGGGATTCAAGCTTGAGGAGGCTAATTTGCATATTCCAGGTGCCTTCTGGGAAAAGCCAAGAGTCTCCCTAAGCTAGAAGATCGTTGGGTACAGCCGGGACCAGCTGATTGGAAAGCATCACCAAACCAGGGATTCAAGCTTGAGGAGGCTAATTTGCATATTCCAGGTGCCTTCTGGGAAAAGCGAAGAGTCTCCCTAAGCTAGAAGATCGTTGGGTACAGCCGGGACCAGCTGATTGGAAAGCATCACCAAACCAGGGATTCAAGCTTGAGGAGGCTAATTTGCATATTCCAGGTGCCTTCTGGGAAAAGCGAAGAGTCTCCCTAAGCTAGAAGATCGTTGGGTACAGCCGGGACCAGCTGATTGGAAAGCATCACCAAACCAGGGATTCAAGCTTGAGGAGGCTAATTTGCATATTCCAGGTGCCTTCTGGGAAAAGCCAAGAGTCTCCCTAAGCTAGAAGATCGTTGGGTACAGCCGGGACCAGCTGATTGGAAAGCATCACCAAACCAGGGATTCAAGCTTGAGGAGGCTAATTTGCATATTCCAGGTGCCTTCTGGGAAAAGCGAAGAGTCTCCCTAAGCTAGAAGATCGTTGGGTACAGCCGGGACCAGCTGATTGGAAAGCATCACCAAACCAGGGAATTTTTGCCTGTAGGACATTATTGCAAGAGAGCTTGGCTGAGTAGATTACACAAGAAGGAAAACACACAGCAAGTCAGCAGGATCTAGGAGCAACATGGCAGATGTGACAACCTACATGGTGAGCTGCAGCATGTGCTACATGTTCACAGATCGACCAGAAGAAGAATCCAATTTCACCTGTCAGAAGTGTAGACTAGTGGCCCTTTTAGAAGAAAAGGTGCGGGGTCTGGAAGAAAGAATAGCAACTTTGAAACTCATCAAAGAGAATGAAGACTTTCTAGACAGAACAGAAGCATCTCTACTGGTCACAGAAGGTGAAAAAAGTGTCAGAGAACCTCCAAAAGCAGATGAGTGGAAGCATGTGACCAAAAGAAGCAAGAAGACCATGGAGAAATCACCAACCACACAACTGAAAAACCGATATCAAATCTTTGTAGAGGATGAAGATGGCACACCCAAGAATGAAGCAATACCAGCAAGCAAAAAAGAAAAGGGCACACAGCAACAAGTGACAGCAAAAAGTACAGCCAAGAAGCAACGAAGAGTGGTGGTGGTGGGAGACTCACTACTGAGAGGCACAGAAGCAGCCATCTGCAGACCGGACATAACTGCAAGAGAAGTATGCTGCCTTCCAGGTGCGATGATCAAGGATGTGACCGATAGGATACCAAAGCTCTTTAGCTCCAAGGACGTCCACCCATTTCTTCTGATACATGTTGGCACCAATGACACGGCAAGGAAGAACCTACCGACAATCTGCAAAGACTTTGAAGAGTTGGGGAAGAAAGTAAAGGAACTGGATGCACAGGTAGTTTTTTCTTCTATCCTTCCAGTAGACGGGCATGGCACCAGGAGATGGAACAGGATCCTTGATGCAAACAACTGGCTAAGACGATGGTGCAGACAACAAGGATTCGGATTCCTGGACCACGGTGTGAATTACTTGTACGATGGACTCCTCGCCAGAGACGGACTACACCTCAACAAACCTGGGAAACACACATTCGCCAGAAGACTCGCTACACTCATCAGGAGGGCGTTAAACTAGAAGAAGAGGGGACGGGAAGAAAAACATTAGACTCGAACAAAGAAGATCCAGGAAAACATACTCAGAAGGGAGGTAAGAACATTTCTAAAACAATCCACAGTGAGGAGATTGGAACAAAACAAAATCCTCTAAACTGCATGCTCGCAAACGCCAGAAGCCTGACAAACAAGATGGAAGAACTAGAAGCAGAAATATCTACAGGTAACTTTGACATAGTGGGAATAACCGAGACATGGTTAGATGAAAGCTATGACTGGGCAGTTAACTTACAGGGTTACAGTCTGTTTAGAAAGGATCGTAAAAATCGGAGAGGAGGAGGGGTTTGTCTCTATGTAAAGTCTTGTCTAAAGTCCACTTTAAGGGAGGATATTAGCGAAGGGAATGAGGATGTCGAGTCCATATGGGTCGAAATTCATGGAGGGAAAAATGGTAACAAAATTCTCATTGGGGTCTGTTACAAACCCCCAAATATAACAGAAACCATGGAAAGTCTACTTCTAAAGCAGATAGATGAAGCTGCAACCCATAATGAGGTCCTGGTTATGGGGGACTTTAACTACCCGGATATTAACTGGGAAACAGAAACCTGTGAAACCCATAAAGGCAACAGGTTTCTGCTAATAACCAAGAAAAATTATCTTTCACAATTGGTGCAGAATCCAACCAGAGGAGCAGCACTTTTAGACCTAATACTATCTAATAGACCTGACAGAATAACAAATCTGCAGGTGGTCGGGCATCTAGGAAATAGCGACCACAATATTGTACAGTTTCACCTGTCTTTCACTAGGGGGACTTGTCAGGGAGTCACAAAAACACTGAACTTTAGGAAGGCAAAGTTTGACCAGCTTAGAGATGCCCTTAATCTGGTAGACTGGGACAATATCCTCAGAAATAAGAATACAGATAATAAATGGGAAATGTTTAAGAACATCCTAAATAGGCAGTGTAAGCGGTTTATACCTTGTGGGAATAAAAGGACTAGAAATAGGAAAAACCCAATGTGGCTAAACAAAGAAGTAAGACAGGCAATTAACAGTAAAAAGAAAGCATTTGCACTACTAAAGCAGGATGGCACCATTGAAGCTCTAAAAAACTATAGGGAGAAAAATAATTTATCTAAAAAACTAATTAAAGCTGCCAAAAAGGAAACAGAGAAGCACATTGCTAAGGAGAGTAAAACTAATCCCAAACTGTTCTTCAACTATATCAATAGTAAAAGAATAAAAACTGAAAAGGTAGGCCCCTTAAAAAATAGTGAGGAAAGAATGGTTGTAGATGACGAGGAAAAAGCTAACATATTAAACACCTTCTTCTCCACGGTATTCACGGTGGAAAATGAAATGCTAGGTGAAATCCCAAGAAACAATGAAAACCCTATATTAAGGGTCACCAATCTAACCCAAGAAGAGGTGCGAAACCGGCTAAATAAGATTAAAATAGATAAATCTCCGGGTCCGGATGGCATACACCCACGAGTACTAAGAGAACTAAGTAATGTAATAGATAAACCATTATTTCTTATTTTTAGGGACTCTATAGCGACAGGGTCTGTTCCGCAGGATTGGCGCATAGCAAATGTGGTGCCAATATTCAAAAAGGGCTCTAAAAGTGAACCTGGAAATTATAGGCCAGTAAGTCTAACCTCTATTGTTGGTAAAATATTTGAAGGGTTTCTGAGGGATGTTATACTGGATTATCTCAATGAGAATAACTGTTTAACTCCATATCAGCATGGGTTTATGAGAAATCGCTCCTGTCAAACCAATCTAATCAGTTTTTATGAAGAGGTAAGCTATAGGCTGGACCACGGTGAGTCATTGGACCTGGTATATCTCGATTTTTCCAAAGCGTTTGATACCGTGCCGCACAAGAGGTTGGTACACAAAATGAGAATGCTTGGCCTGGGGGAAAATGTGTGTAAATGGGTTAGTAACTGGCTTAGTGATAGAAAGCAGAGGGTGGTTATAAATGGTATAGTCTCTAACTGGGTCGCTGTGACCAGTGGGGTACCGCAGGGGTCAGTATTGGGACCTGTTCTCTTCAACATATTCATTAATGATCTGGTAGAAGGTTTACACAGTAAAATATCGATATTTGCAGATGATACAAAACTATGTAAAGCAGTTAATACAAGAGAAGATAGTATTCTGCTACAGATGGATCTGGATAAGTTGGAAACTTGGGCTGAAAGGTGGCAGATGAGGTTTAACAATGATAAATGTAAGGTTATACACATGGGAAGAAGGAATCAATATCACCATTACACACTGAATGGGAAACCACTGGGTAAATCTGACAGGGAGAAGGACTTGGGGATCCTAGTTAATGATAAACTTACCTGGAGCAGCCAGTGCCAGGCAGCAGCTGCCAAGGCAAACAGGATCATGGGGTGCATTAAAAGAGGTCTGGATACACATGATGAGAGCATTATACTGCCTCTGTACAAATCCCTAGTTAGACCGCACATGGAGTACTGTGTCCAGTTTTGGGCACTGGTGCTCAGGAAGGATAGAATGGAACTAGAGAGAGTACAAAGGAGGGCAACAAAATTAATAAAGGGGATGGGAGAACTACAATACCCAGATAGATTAGCGAAATTAGGATTATTTAGTCTAGAAAAAAGTCGACTGAGGGGCGATCTAATAACCATGTATAAGTATATAAGGGGACAATACAAATATCTCGCTGAGGATCTGTTTATACCAAGGAAGGTGACGGGCACAAGGGGGCATTCTTTGCGTCTGGAGGAGAGAAGGTTTTTCCACCAACATAGAAGAGGATTCTTTACTGTTAGGGCAGTGAGAATCTGGAATTGCTTGCCTGAGGAGGTGGTGATGGCGAACTCAGTCGAGGGGTTCAAGAGAGGCCTGGATGTCTTCCTGGAGCAGAACAATATTGTATCATACAATTATTAGGTTCTGTAGAAGGACGTAGATCTGGGGATTTATTATGATGGAATATAGGCTGAACTGGATGGACAAATGTCTTTTTTCGGCCTTACTAACTATGTTACTATGTTACTATGTTACATAAATTGGGTCCCTTGATCAGTAAGCATTTCCCTGGGAAATCCTACACGTGAAAAGATGGCCAACAGGGCATCTGCCACCTTATCTGCCCTAGTTGAGGACAGAGCTACTGCCTCTGGGTACCGGGTAGCGTAGTCTACCACAGTAAGGATGTATTGCTTTCCAGAGCTGCTGGGGACGGCCAGCGGGCCCACAATGTCCACCGCGATCCTCTGGAAAGGCTCCTCTATCACTGGCAAAGGGATCAGGGGAGCCTTAATAGCAGGCCCCGCTTTCCCCACTCTTTGACAAGTGATACAGGAGCGGCAGTAGTTTAACACATCTGTCCCCATCTTAGGCCAATAGAAGTGTTGAGACAGCCGGGCCTTAGTTTTGCTGATCCCCAAGTGTCCAGCTAGCGGGATCTCATGGGCAATCCGCAACAACTCACCCCGGAATTGCTGTGGGACGACCAGCTGTCTTTCCCTCAACCACTCCTTTTGTCATTCTCCGGGTACTGTCTCCCGGTATAACCTTCCTCGTTCCCAGAACACCTTCTCCTTATCAGCCTCGGAGAAGTGCGTCCCGGCAAGTTGTCTCAAACTCTCTAGGCTCGCATCTGTGTGCAGAGCGGCCTGAAACTCCTGGCTAGGGGAAGCCAAAAGCGACGTCAGGGTCCCTTCCCCACGGGAACCCTCTTGGACCTGCTCTGGGTCCACCTCTGGTTCAGTCACAGTAATGACTGCGGAGGTTCCGGAAGGCAGACAGTTATCTGCGTTCCGGGCACTCTGACTGCGGGTGACAGCAGCTACGTAGGCTGTCTCCCCGGGGGTTGCTACAGACCCATCAGCCGGCGCTGCTATGGGCTCTACCTCCCCATCCACCCCCAACACTCCAGGGGCAGTGCTACTTATGGGCCAGTTACCTTCCTCGGTGGCACTGGTCACTTTCATGGCATCACCTTCCTCACGGTTCCCATGCATCTCCCCATTTCCGGTAGCACCGACACTTGCCCCTGTTAGGGGTTCCTCAGCCGTCTCACTCCGCAGAGCGACGGGGCTGAGCACGCCTGTACCTATGGACACATTAACCTTCACAGAAAAATCATTATCAGGTTCAGCTGGCACAGGTACAACATTTTCACCATCAATCCTAGGGAAAAAATGGTTATTAGATGCAACATTACAAGATAAAGCATGGTCAGGTAACACATGCGATTTCCCATCATCATCATCATCAGGGTTAACTTTACCCTTATTAGTAGATTGGGGAGGGGTGTCAGGGACGTAGTATGCAACCATCCTCCCCAAATCAGTCCCCAACAAAACATCAGTGGGCAAATTATCAGACAGCCCCACTTCCTTCACCCCGCTCCCAGCACCCCAATCAATAAAAACCCGGGCCATCGGTAAGGGACAGCTGATGCCCCCAATCCCAGTGACAGTTAGGGTTTTCCCCGGAATGATTTCTTCAGGGGCCGCCAGTTCGGGTCGGATGAGGGTTCGTTCAGCCCCGGTGTCCTTGAGGCCTGTAGCAACATGGCCTCCCACAGTGACGTGCTGTACATTGTCACACACCCTCCCAACCACACCACCCACCAAAAGAACTGCTGCATTAGGCCCTGGGGCCTTGGCTTGGGTGTTCTTCTGCTTGGTTGGGCAGGAGAGACTGATATGACCAGTCTGATGGCAGGTGTAACACGTGCGAGGTTCGGTGGTCGGTCTGGTGCTGTTGGCCACGGGGACAGGACCTCTGGTGTGTTGGCTGGCAGGGGTACTGGCGTTGGTTGCAGGCTTACCCCCTCTCCAGCTGGTGGTGACTGGCTTCCGCAATTCCGATCTACGGTTGGCCTCATAGGCATCGGCAATCTGCGCTGCTTTCGTCACGTCTTTGGGTTCTCTGTCCATCACGAACTGTCGCACCTCAGCTGGGCAAAGATGAAAGAACTGGTCTTTGATCATCAGGTCTCGCAGCTGTGCAAAGGTGGTCACTGACAGTCCTTGGGTCCACTGGTCAAAGTGGGTCCCCAGTCCATGCACCACATCACTGTAACTGTCGTGTGGGCCACGTTGGAGGGTCCGGAACTTTCTACGGTACACCTCGGGTGTAAGCTGGTACTTGGCTATCAGAGCCTTTTTGATGGCCTCATAGTCACCATCTTGTTCTTGAGGGAGGGCAGCAAACGCCTCCAGAGCTTTACCTCTCAGCCCTGGTGTCAGGTATCGGGCCCATTCATCTGTAGGCAGCTGGTACTGCCTGCAGACTTTCTCAAAGGCCCGCAAAAAAGTGTCCAAGTCCCCGTCCTTCTCCATAACAGGAAAGTGATCGGGCCGGGGTTTAGGTATCTGAGCGCTGCTGGGCTCACGTCTCTGGGCGGTGAAGGGCATCCCCCCCTGCCGGAGCATCTCCAGTTCATGTTCTCGCTGGGCTCGGCGCTCGGCTCTCTCAGCCTCCCGCTCAGCTCGCTCGGCTCGCTCCTGGTATTGCTGGATCAGCTGCAGACGCCTCTCTAGGTCATCTGCGGAGCATTGTTGCAGAGCCAGCTGCAGGAGGAGGTCTGCACCCCCCTGGTTGCCAGTAGGGCCCGTATTCAGTGGTTGGACCTCTGCTGCAGCACCATGTTCGCTTGTGCTGGCTTCTGCGGCCTCTGGGCTCTGTGGCCTGGCTTGGTCTGCTTCAAATTGCACCAGTTCAGCGACCATTTGAGCCTTGGTCTTGCCCTGGGGGTTCAGGCCATGGCACGTGCATATCCCAGCAAGAAAGTCCTTCTTCTGCTGGTTGTACCAGGCTTCCCCTTTCGCAGCCATGGTTGCCAAATAAAAGATAGGATAGAAAAACGAAGAGAAAGGGAGGGGATAATTACCCGTACACAATTGTCTCACAACTAAAAAGCACTGAGTTCGTTCTCCAAACTTATTTGCGCTGAGTCCTCGCAAGAACTTTCTGCAAGTTTTTAGTGAGAGGAATGATTACTCAAACCAAATCACTAATGCTCTAAGATATCCCACTGCTGCCACCAATTGTCACGATTCCCCTGACCGCTGTCAACACTGGGTCAGGATTCCCACCGTGACCGTCACCCCTACGTCACGGATTGAGGTGACTTCAGGCCAACAGACGGCTATCACATGTGCAGGGGGGCTTATCTTAGTTATCCCTCCACTCCACGATGTGATGAAAAACCACACACAAGGCTATTGGCCTCTTGCTTACAGCAGGGGCTTATTCTAGGTATCCCACTGCTTTCAATATACCACAAACTGCAGGGATTTATGTATATCCCGCTTACAGTTCCACTTAACACTTGCAGCTCTCTGGCGCCCCCTTACTCTCAGGTCAGATTAGGTACTGCACCCTGGGTAATTAGTCGCCAGGAAGGCTGCCTGCTATGTACTGGCTATTGGGCACGCTGCAGCGACGCGATAACTACTCCCACTCAGGCAGGAACAATATCAAACCCGCAGTTGCTTCAGCATAATCCAACAGTCAGCGCACTTTCGCTGCCACCAGCTTCGATTAAACGGGTCCGAAGCTAACCCAACACAACAGTAACAGTAGCGTTTTCCCTTCAGAAGACTTAGGGTACGGTTTTTAGAGCATGGAGAAGAACTAACATATAATAGTATATCCCATTAAAAATTAGGCAGTGCGTTATCAAAAATATTTAAAAAAAAAGTTACAAATGAGACAATTGCAAATATGTACATGGGTAATTATAACATAAAGGGAATAAATGGGAAAAGCAACACTCACATGTTTAAAGCATGACAGGCATCCAGGCTAGTGGAGTTTTTCCATATGTCCCAGCTCATTTGGACGTGCTGCTGGCTTCAGAAGACAAGCAGTCCAGAAGGAGACATCAGCAGAAGAAACAGCTGGGGAGCCTGCCACAAACTTAATACCTTAAGGCTTTGACATCACAGAAGGGCTGGCTTATTCAGACCCTCCTCTCTCTACATTCTGCCTAAACTTTAAACTATTCTCTCTAATTTCTATAACTTCACTACAAAACATGACAGAGTCAGACCAAACCTATCATTCATCTCGGATTAACGTGAGCATTCTAATGAGATCAAATATGTCCTATCTGGGATACATATTTACAGAGAAAACCCTTCCTTTACCTTTGGGGAATTTCTCTGAGGCAAGGTAGGCTTTATTTTCTATCTCTAGGGCTAGATAGTTCTTAGGCTGTGACGAGGCACCTAGGTCTGGTCAGGAGCGCTCCACGGCTATTTCTAGTGTGTGTGATAGGATTAGGGGTTGCGGTCAGCAGAGCTCCCACATCCCAGAGCTTGTCCTGTGTGAGTTTAACTATCAGGTCGTGCCGGGTGCTCCTAACCACCAGGTCCATAACAGTACAGCTGGCCCAAAGTATTAAAGCATTTCAATAGAGGGATAAGGGAACTTCTGAGACCATTTTTTTTCTTTGCAGTGTGTTTTGTCTTTCTTTTCCCCTAGACCTTTGGGTGGTTCAGGACACAGGTGTAGAGATGGACATTCAAGGTCTGTCCTCTTGTGTGGATCATCTCACTGCAAGGGTACAAAACATTCAAGATTTTGTGGTTCAGAATCCTATGTTAGAGCCTAGAATTCCTATTCCTGACTTATTTTCTGGGGATAGATCTAGGTTCTTGAATTTCAAAAACAATTGTAAACTGTTTCTAGCTTTGAAACCCCGCTCCTCTGGTGACCCCGTTGAACAGGTAAAAATCATTATTTCATTGTTGCGTGGTGACCCTCAAGACTGGGCATTTTCCCTTGCGCCAGGAGATCCTGCATTGCGTGATGTAGATGCGTTTTTTCTGGCGCTTGGATTGCTTTATGATGAACCAAATTCAGTGGATCAGGCAGAGAAAATCCTGCTGGCTTTGTGTCAGGGTCAGGATGAAGCGGAGGTGTACTGTCAGAAGTTTAGAAAGTGGTCTGTGCTTACTCAGTGGAATGAATGTGCCCTGGCGGCAATTTTCAGAAAGGGTCTCTCTGAAGCCCTTAAGGATGTCATGGTGGGATTTCCCACGCCTGCTGTTCTGAATGAGTCTATGTCTTTGGCCATTCAGATCGATCGGCGCATGCGAGAGCGCAAAGCTGTGCACCATCTGGCGGTATTCTCTGAACATAGGCCTGAGCCTATGCAGTGTGATAGGACTTTGAACAGAGCTAAACGACAAGAACACAGACGTCGGAATGGGCTGTGTTTTTACTGTGGTGAATCCACTCATGCTATCTCCGATTGTCCTAAGCGCACTAAGCGGTTCGCTAGGTCTGCCACCATTGGTACAGTACAGTCTAAATTTCTTTTGTCCGTTACTCTGATTTGCTCTCTGTCGTCCTATTCTGTTATGGCATTTGTGGATTCAGGCGCTGCCCTGAATTTGATGGACTTGGAGTTTGCCAGGCGCTGTCGTTTTTTCTTGGAGCCCTTGCAGTATCCTATTCCATTGAGAGGAATTGATGCTACGCCTTTGGCCAGGAATAAGCCTCAGTACTGGACCCAATTGACCATGTGCATGGCTCCTGCACATCAGGAGGATATTCGCTTTTTGGTGTTGCATAATCTGCATGATGTGGTCGTTTTGGGGTTGCCATGGCTACAGGTCCATAATCCAGTGTTGGATTGGAAATCTATGTCTGTATCCAGCTGGGGTTGTCAAGGGGTACATGGTGATGTTCCATTGCTGTCAATTTCGCCTTCTACTCCTTCTGAAGTCCCTGAGTTTTTATCAGATTACCGGGATGTATTTGAAGAGCCCAAATCTGGTGCCCTACCTCCTCATAGGGATTGCGACTGTGCTATTAATTTGATTTCTGGTAGTAAGTTTCCTAAGGGCGATCTGTTCAATTTATCTGTCCCAGAACACGCCGCTATGCGGAGTTATATAAAGGAATCCTTGGAGAAAGGCCATATTCGCCCATCGTCATCACCGTTAGGAGCAGGGTTCTTTTTTGTGGCCAAGAAGGATGGCTCTTTGAGACCTTGTATTGATTACCGCCTTCTTAATAAGATCACGGTCAAATTTCAGTATCCTTTGCCGCTGCTGTCTGATTTATTTGCTCGGATTAAGGGGGCTAGTTGGTTCACCAAGATAGATCTTCGAGGGGCGTATAATCTTGTGCGAATTAAACAGGGTGATGAATGGAAAACGGCATTTAATACGCCCGAGGGCCAATTTGAGTATCTGGTTATGCCATTCGGGCTTTCTAATGCTCCATCTGTGTTTCAGTCCTTTATGCATGACATCTTCCGAGAGTACCTGGATAGATTCATGATTGTATATTTGGATGACATTTTGGTCTTTTCGGATGATTGGGAGTCTCATGTGAACCAGGTCAGAATGGTGTTCCAGGTCCTTTGTGCGAATTCTTTGTTTGTGAAGGGGTCAAAGTGTCTCTTTGGAGTTCAGAAGGTTTCATTTTTGGGTTTTATTTTTTCCCCTTCTACTATCGAGATGGACCCTGTTAAAGTTCAGGCCATTTACGATTGGACTCAGCCGACATTTGTGAAGAGCCTGCAGAAGTTCCTGGGCTTTGCTAATTTTTATCGTTGCTTCATCGCTAATTTTTCCAGTATTGCTAAACCGTTGACTGATTTGACCAAGAAAGGTGCTGATGTGGTCAATTGGTCCTCTGCGGCTGTAGAGGCTTTTCAGGAGTTGAAGCTTCTGCCCCTGTGTTGTGCCAGCCAGATGTTTCGCTCCCGTTTCAGGTTGAGGTTGATGCTTCTGAGATTGGAGCAGGGGCTGTTTTGTCGCAAAGAAGTCCTGATGGCTCGGTGATGAAACCCTGTGCCTTCTTTTCTAGAAAATTCTCGCCTGCTGAGCGCAATTATGATGTGGGCAATCGGGAGTTGTTGGCCGTGGGCATTCGAGGAGTGGCGACATTGGCTTGAAGGATCTAAACATCGCGTGGTGGTCTTGACGGATCACAAGAATTTGACTTATCTCGAGTCTGCCAAACGGTTGAATCCTAGACAGGCTCGATGGTCGCTCTTTTTCTCCCGTTTTGATTTTGTGGTTTCATACCTTCCGGGATCTAAGAATGTGAAGGCTGACGCCCTGTCAAGGAGTTTTGTGTCTGACTCTCCGGGTGTTCCGGAGCCGGCGGGTATTCTTAAAGAGGGGGTAATTTTGTCTGCCATTTCCCCTGATTTGCAGCGTGTGCTGCAAAAGTTTCAGGCTGATAGACCTGACCGTTTCCCAGCGGAGAAACTGTTTGTCCCTGATAGATGGACTAGTAGAGTTATCTCTGAGATTCATTGTTCAGTGTTGGCTGGTCATCCTGGAATCTTTGGTACCAGAGATTTGGTGGCTAGATCCTTTTGGTGGCCTTCTTTGTTGCGGGATGTGCGTTCTTTTGTGCAGTCCTGTGGGACTTGTGCTCGGGCTAAGCCCTGCTGTTCTCGTGCCAGTCGGTTGCTTTTGCCCTTGCCGATCCCGAAGAGGCCCTGGACGCATATTTCCATGGATTTTATTTCTGATCTCCCTGTTTCTCAAAAGATGTCGGTCATTTGGGAGGTTTGTGATCGCTTCTCTAAGATGGTCCATTTGGTACCCTTATCTAAATTGCCTTCCTCCTCTGATTTGGTGACATTGTTTTTCCAGCATGTGGTTCGTTTGCATGGCATTCCAGAGAACATCGTCTCGGACAGAGGTTCCCAGTTTGTTTCGAGGTTTTGGCGGTCCTTTTGCGCTAAGATGGGCATTGATTTGTATTTTTCTTCGGCTTTCCATCCTCAGACTAATGGCCAAACCGAACGAACTAATCAGACTTTGGAGACATATCTGAGATGCTTTGTTTCTGCTGATCAGGATGACTGGGTGTCTTTCTTGCCTTTGGCTGAGTTCGCCCTTAATAATCGGGCCAGCTCGGCTACTTTAGTTTCTCCTTTTTTCTGTAATTCTGGTTTCCATCCTCGTTTCTCTTCAGGGCAGGTTGAGCCTTCGGACTGTCCTGGTGTGGATGCGGTGGTGGACAGGTTGCAGCAGATTTGGACTCATGTGGTGGACAATTTGACATTGTCCCAGAAGGCTCAACGTTTCGCTAACCGCCGGCGTTGTGTTGGTCCCCGACTTCGTGTTGGGGATTTGGTTTGGTTGTCATCTCGTCACGTTCCTATGAAGGTTTCCTCTCCTAAGTTTAAGCCTCGTTTCATTGGGCCATATAAGATTTCTGAAGTTCTTAATCCTGTGTCATTTCGTTTGGACCTTCCAGCTTCTTTTGCCATCCATAATGTGTTCCATAGGTCGTTGTTGCGGAGATACGTGGCACCTATGGTTCCCTCCGTTGATCCTCCTGCCCCGCTGTTGGTCGAGGGGGAGTTGGAGTATGTGGTGGAGGTTTTTTGATTCTCGTGTTTCGAGACGGAAACTCCAGTACCTGGTCAAGTGGAAGGGTTATGGTCAGGAAGATAATTCCTGGGTTTTTGCCTCTGATGTTCATGCTGCCGATCTTGTTCGTGCCTTTCATTTGGCTCATCCTGATCGGCCTGGGGGCTCTGGTGGCTTCCTTTACCTTTGGGGAATTTCTCTGAGGCAAGGTAGGCTTTATTTTCTATCTCTAGGGCTAGATAGTTCTTAGGCTGTGACGAGGCGCCTAGGTCTGGTCAGGAGCGCTCCACGGCTATTTCTAGTGTGTGTGATAGAATTAGGGCTTGCGGTCAGCAGAGCTCCCACATCCCAGAGCTCGTCCTCTATGAGGTTTAACTATCAGGTTATTCCGGGTGCTCCTAACCACCAGGTCATAACAGTTAATGCCACCTTGCTATTGTAAGGTGGCATTAAGCCAGATTAGTAATGGAGAGGCGTCAATTATGACACCTATCCATTATTAATCCAATAGTCTGAAATGGTTAAAAAAAAACACAAACACATTAAAAGACTTTGTAATAATGAAATAAAAACACAGGTTGTTGGAATATTTTATTAGCCTGGTAATCCACCTGAAGACCCTCAGTCTGTAACAAAGGAAAAATAAAAAAACAACAATATCTCATACCTTCCGATGATCTGTCACGTCCCACGATGTAAATCCATCTGAAGGGGTTAATTTTTTTTACAGGCAGGAGCTCTGCTATAATGCAGCTGTGCTCCTGACTGTAAAACCCCAGGGAATGAATGTAAAGTAGGTCAATGACCTGTAGTTACCTTCATTCGCGGTGATGCGCCCTTTGCTGGATGTCCTCATATGAACTCGAGCCTGGGAACTTTTCAGATTTTTTCCCACGCTCGAGGGCCAACCAGCAAAGGGCGCATCACCGCGAATGAAGGTAACTACAGGTTATTGACCTACTTTACATTCATTCGCTGGGGTTTTACAGTCTGGAGCACAGCTGCGTTATAGCAGAGCTCCTGCCTGTAAAAAAAATTAACCCCTTCAGATGGATTTACATCGTGGGACGTGACAGATCATCGGAAGGTATGTATATTGTTGTTTTTTTATTTTTCCTTTGTTACAGAGCAAGGGTCTTCAGGTGGATTACCAGAATAATAAAATATTCAAACAACCTGTGTTTTTATTTCATTAATAGACTTAGTAATAATGTGTTTGTGTTTTTTTAACCATTTCAGACTATTGGATTAATAATGGATAGGTGTCTTATTGACGCCTCTCCATTATTAATCTGGCTTAATGTCACCTTACAATAGCAAGGTGACATTAACCCTTCATTACCCCATATCCCACTGCTACACGGGAATGGGAAGAGAGTGGCCAAGTGCCAGAATAGGCGCATCTTCCAGATGTGCCTTTTCTGGGGTGGCTGGGGGCAGATGTTTTTAGCCGGGGGGGGGGGGGCAATAACCGTGGACCCTCTCCAGGCTATTAATATCTGCCCTCAGTCACTGGCTTTACTACTCTGGTGGAGAAAATTGCGCGGGAGCCCACGCCAATTTTTTCTGCCACTTAACCCTTTAATTTACTAGCTAGAGTGCCCAAATTTTGCACATACACACTACTAACATTAGTAGTGTGGAATATGCAAAAAAAATGGGGATATAACATGGTTTACTGTATGTAAACCAGGTCTCATATCATGTCGGGTTTAGGAAGGAGATAGCAAAAGCCGGCAATTGAATTACCGGCTTTTAAGCTATTGTAAGACTCATGCTGGTGTGGTAGATGGAGGCAGGTATATCTCGCCCAGGTGTTTGTCCTATGTGAATTAGGCCACTCAGTATCTTCAGGGTGCTAATGGGTTAATGATTGCAGGAATAAAAGATGACCAGCTGGGTGTTTCCAGTTTCTGCCTGGGGCACACAGATTGCCTGCCTGTGTGAGACAAACGTGAGTGAAGAGCTCTGCTCAAGATCTGTATGATGTTAGCTGGGTGGGAGAAGCCCCCCCAGTTGTTGAGATAGCAACGTATTTGTTTAGTTAGTGCCGGACAGGCTAGGGTTTATTTTTATGTTTTGTTTTTTGTGTTGCTTTCACGTTAATAAATCTGACCTGAGGTCAGCCTGCTCAGAAACCTGCTGTACGCCTCAGATTCAATGCACAAACCACGTGTCCTTTGACCCCAGCAAAGGCGATCCCAGAGTGTTTTGTCACATTGTGGTGGAGAACGCGGGCATACCGTGGCACAGGCGACAGCATGGAAGACGTGGTGAAAGCCTTAGTACAGTCCACTGCCGTACAGCAGCAGGCCACAGCCGCACAGCACGAAGCTAATCGCTTGATGGCCGCACAGCTGAAGGAGTTACTGGACATGACGGTTGCAGACCGCCAACTTCTCCAACAGGTGGCGCAGCGCCTGGTGAGCATGCCTGACGCTGACCCGGAAGCAGAGTCCAGAAGGATCCATGTGAGTCGATACTGGCAAAAGCTGACTGCAGAAGATGACGTCGAGGCATATCTGACAACTTTTGAGCGGACGGCATTGAGAGAGAAGTGGCCGAAGGCACGATGGGCCGATTTGATTGCCCCGTTTCTCTCCGGCGAGGCCCAAAAAGCTTACCATGATTTGGACCCGGAGGTCGCTCAGGACTTTGAGAAGCTGAAAGCTGAGATCCTGGCCCGGCTGGGTGTGACGACGGCTGTCCGTGCACAGAGGGTACATCAGTGGACATACCAGCAAGATAAACCAGCGCGGTCTCAGATGTTCGACCTGATCTACTTGACAAAGAAATGGCTGCAACCCGAGGTACTGACAATACCCGAAATAATCCAGCGGGTTGTCCTGGACAAGTACCTGAGAGTACTACCCCCAGCGCTGAAAAGGTGGGTAAGCCAAGGAAATCCCACGACAGCGGATCAACTTGTGGAGTTGGTCGAGCGTTATTCCGTGGCAGAAGGACTTCCCGACGACACCGCCAAACCCCGGACTGTGCCTCCTCCTCGTGGAACCGGTAAGACTGTTCCAGGGACCACGGGTGAAGGAAAATCGCTTAAAACTGTGGGGGAGGAGTCCGGGACTGCTTGCACTCCGAGACCAAGAGTATTGGACGGTGGTCTCAGTAGGGGACCTGTTAGGTGTTTCCGCTGCCATGAGAAGGGTCATGTTTCTGCGAACTGTCCTGTTACCGCTGAACCCATGCAGTGCGACGTTATAGACTCTAGAAAACGCATGTCTTTGGTTACACAGCTAGTGAGTGTGAATGCGGGTCAAAATGATACAGTGAAACACCTGTGTGAATTATCTGTTGATGGGAAAAATGTTGTGGCATTACTAGACTCTGGAAGTGTGGTGACTCTGGTGAAAGCTAGTCTGGTGGCACTTCCGTCTGGTCCGTCTGACAAGTTTTCTGTGACGTGTGTGCATGGTGACACCCGCTCGTACTTAACAGCGGTCATATGGATTTCTACTCCCTATGGGTCAGTGCAGCACAAAGTGGGACTCGTTCCCGCATTGTTACATGATGTAATCCTGGGCAGGGATTTTCCCTATTTCTGGCAGTTGTGGGAGAATCAGTTGCTCCTTCACGGTATCAGTATCCGTGAATCTTCTCCCATGCCATCTGGAGGTCCCGAGTCCCTAGAGGAGACCCCACAGGAAGATGTTGCTGGGGAGGTTAGTGAATCTAACCTTCAGTACCCCTTCTCCGTCATGGCGGGGGAAACAGAGGAAACTGAGGAACCTCAGCGAGAGGCGGAGGCAGACAGCCATCCGGCACCCTGCCTGCCAGATTTGGGAGTCCAGGTGGATGACTTCCACAGCGAGCAAATGAAAGATCCTACCCTGACTCCGGCTAGGAAAAATGTAAAAATGATAGATGGGGTACCCGTAGAACCTGACACTAGGCTAGCGTACCCGTATATGGTTCTTGAAAATGATTTGCTCTACCAGGTAGAAAAAAAAGGGGAAGACACAGTGCAACGGTTAGTGGTACCCAAACCTTATCGGCGGAAGGTACTGGATTTGGCCCACGGACATATAATGGGGGGACATCTGGGGGTACAGAAAACCACAGAAAGGATATTGCATTGTTTTGTGTGGCCTGGAATACATTGTGATGTGCGTAACTATTGTGAGTCCTGTCCAGAGTGCCAAATCGCGGCCCCTAAATCTCAGTTCCGTAGCCCTTTGGTACCCCTTCCTATCATCGGGGTCCCTTTTGAGAGAATTGGGATGGATTTGGTTGGGCCCCTTCCCCGATCCACACGTGGGCACCAACATATCCTCGTCATCGTGGACTATGCCACTCGTTACCCGGAAGCCGTCCCTTTGCGTAACACAGCTACCAAGACGATCGCCAAGGAATTGGTACAAGTGTTTAGTCGGGTGGGAATTCCAAAACAGATACTCACCGACCAGGGGACTCCCTTTATGTCGAGGGTAATGAAGGAGCTCTGCAGGCTCTTACAAATAGACCCGTTGCGTACGTCTGTCTATCACCCTCAAACAGATGGCCTGGTTGAGCGCTTCAACAAAACCTTAAAACAAATGCTCCGGAAGGCGATAGACAAAGATGGGAAGAACTGGGATTACTTGTTACCCTATTTGCTGTTTGCCATTAGGGAAGTTCCCCAGTCTTCCACAGGATTTTCGCCTTTCGAACTGTTGTACGCCCGTCGTCCCCGGGGACTGCTGGACGTCGCAAAAGAAACCTGGGAAGGTCAAGTCACTCCCTTTAAAACGGTGATCGACCATGTAACACAAATGCAGGATCGTATTGCCGCTGTCATGCCCATTGTTAGGGACCATATGTTACAGGCCCAGGGAGCCCAGAGGCAAAGTTATGATAGAGGCGCTAAGGTCCGTACATTTGCACTCGGCGATAGGGTGTTGGTCCTAATCCCTACGGTGGATAGTAAATTCCTGGCGAAATGGCAGGGCCCATTTGAGGTCCGAGAAAGAGTTGGTGAAGTGAACTATAAAGTGTACCAGCCGGGTAAGAGAAAACCGGAACAGATTTATCATGTGAATCTGATAAAATCCTGGAAAGACCGCTCTGCCCTAACGGCGGATCTGCCCCGTCCGGTTTGTTCACCTACTGTACCAGAGGTGCAGGTTGCTGAGACTCTCTCAGAACGACAAAAATCTGAGGTTAAGCAATTTTTGTTACAGAACCGACAGTTTTTCTCCGAAAAACCTGGCCGGACGAAGTTGGTGAAACATGAGATTGTCACAGAGCCTGGCGTCACTGTTCATGTGAAGCCGTACCGGATTCCGGAAGCCCGCCGTGAAGCCGTCTCCCGGGAAGTGATGGCAATGTTGGACTTAGGAGTCATTGAGGAGTCACACAGCGCCTGGTCCAGTCCAATTGTGTTGATACCTAAACCGGATGGCTCCATCCGGTTTTGTAATGACTTTAGGAAACTGAATGCAGTTTCTAAATTTGATGCGTACCCTATGCCCCGGGTCGATGAGTTGATCGACCGGCTTGGTAAAGCCCGATACATTACGACCCTGGATTTAACAAAGGGGTACTGGCAGATTCCTCTGGCCGAGGCGGCCAGAGAGAAGACGGCATTTGCTACACCGGAAGGTCTGTTCCAGTATGTCTATATGCCGTTTGGACTTCACGGAGCTCCCGCAACGTTCCAGAGATTGATGGATCGAGTCTTGAGGCCTCACAGACAGTACGCTTCTGCCTACCTGGATGACATCGTAATTTACAGCATGGACTGGGAAACTCATCTCCAGAAGGTACAAGCCGTGATTGATGACCTGCGAGATGCAGGTTTAACGGCAAACCCCAAGAAATGCCACATCGGGCTTGAAGAAGCCCGATACTTGGGCTACGTGATTGGCCGAGGAGTGGTTAAACCCCAGATCGACAAAATACAGGCAATTCAGGGCTGGCCACAACCAGTGAACAAGAAACAAGTGCAGGCTTTCCTGGGGATTGCCGGCTATTATCGCCGGTTCATACCCAATTTTGCAGCCATGGCTACTCCCTTGACGGATCTTACCAAGGGGAAGGGTTCCGTCATGGTAAAATGGACCTCAGCTGCTGAAGAGGCCTTCAACAGCCTGAAACGGGCTTTGTGCTCTCAGCCCGTACTAGTGACTCCTGATTTCAGCAGCGAGTTTGTGGTACAAACTGATGCCTCTGATACTGGTGTCGGAGCTGTACTTTCCCAGGTGAGGGACGGAGTCGAACACCCGGTCCTCTATCTCAGTCGGAAACTGAATGTACATGAGCAGAGGTATGCCGTGGTTGAAAAAGAGTGCCTAGCCATTAAATGGGCTCTCGACTCCCTCAAGTATTACCTGGCTGGTAGGAAGTTTAGGCTGGTCACAGACCATGCCCCTCTCAAGTGGATGCACCTCCACAAGGACCGTAATAGTCGGGTAACCAGGTGGTTCCTTGCCCTGCAGGCTTACTCTTTTACGGTGGAGCACCGACCTGGGGTGCAGATGGGGAACGCCGATGCCCTATCCCGAGTGCACTGTTTCAAAAGTGTTCTTGCTCGACCGGAGTGGTCTGAGCAAGGGGGGGGGGGATATGTAAGACTCATGCTGGTGTGGTAGATGGAGGCAGGTATATCTCGCCCAGGTGTTTGTCCTATGTGAATTAGGCCACTCAGTATCTTCAGGGTGCTAATGGGTTAATGATTGCAGGAATAAAAGATGACCAGCTGGGTGTTTCCAGTGTCTGCCTGGGGCACACAGATTGCCTGCCTGTGTGAGACAAACGTGAGTGAAGAGCTCTGCTCAAGATCTGTATGATGTTAGCTGGGTGGGAGAAGCCCCCCAGTTGTTGAGATAGCAACGTATTTGTTTAGTTAGTGCCGGACAGGCTAGGGTTTATTTTTATGTTTTGTTTTTTGTGTTGCTTTCACGTTAATAAATCTGACCTGAGGTCAGCCTGCTCAGAAACCTGCTGTACGCCTCAGATTCAATGCACAAACCACGTGTCCTTTGACCCCAGCAAAGGCGATCCCAGAGTGTTTTGTCACACTATCTAGCGCTGTATGAAATATTAATAAATAAATATATATATATACCTATTCTATGTGTACACATTTATTCTACCTATTCTATTGTAAGCTGTCAGTGTGATTTTACTGTACACCGCACTGAATTACCGGCTTTTCTCTCTAACACCGCTGCATATTTCTCGCAAGTCACACTGCTGCTCCGTGTGTAATCCGTATTTTTCTGGCCCTCATAGACTTTCATTGGCGTATTTTTTGCGCAATACGGTGACAAACGCAGCATGCTGCGATTTTCTACAGCCGTAGAAGACCGTATAATACTGATCAGTAAAATACGGCAGATAGGAGCTGGGGCATAGAGAAGCATTGTACCGTATGCAATCCGTATTTTCAGCACCTCTCTTATGTCCGTAAAACACGGTAGTGTGACGCCGGCCTTAGGCCGGGGTCACACTTGCGAGTTCAGTGCAAGGTCTTGATGCGCAAGTTTATCGCATCACACTCACAAGTGTGACCCCGGCCTAAGGCCATGTGCACACGTTGCGGATTGGGGTGCAGAATTTTCTGCACAAAATTCGCATCTCCTGGCAGAAAACGCAGGTGCAGATTTGACATGGTTTTTTATGCAGACTTTGTGCGTTTTTGCTGCAGACTTGATGCGGATTTTCTGCATTTTTTGCCCCTGCGGATTTCTATAGTGGAAGGGGTCAGAAACGCTGCAGATCCGCACAAAAGAAGTGACATGCTACTTCTTTTGATCCGCAGCAGTATTCATGCAGATTTTTCCGCACCATTAGCACAGCATTTTTTTTCTATTGATTTACATTGTACTGTAAATCACTTTGCGGATCTGCGTTTCTGCGCAGAAAAACGCTGCGGATCCGCACTAAATCTGCATCCTGCGCACACAGCCTTATATTCAGGTCAGAGCAATGACAGCAGGCGGGGGCTTTTTACTTAGTTTTCGGTGGAATTAGGCGTTAGAGAAGTATAAGGCTATGTGCACACGTTGCGGATTAGGCTTAGGAATTTCTGGTGCGGATTCTGACTCTCCTGGCAGAAAACGCACCTGTGGATTTGTCGCGTGTTTTTGTGCGGTTCCGCAGCATTTTTGTGCGTTTTTCTTGCGGATTTGCTGCGTTTTTTACCCCTGCAGTTTTCTATAATGGAATGGGTACAAAAACGCTGCAGACTTACAAAAAAGAAGTGACATGCTACTTCTTTTAAACCGCAGCGTTTCCGCAGTGGATTTTCCGCAAAGTGTGCACAGCATTTTTTTTTTTCTCATAGATTTACATTGTACTGTAAATCAATTGCGGATCTGCAGCGTTTCGGCACCGCAAAAAACGCTGTGGATCCGCAGAGAATCTGCAACGTGTGCACATACCCGGTGTTTGTTATTTTTAAATAAAACAAAACACAGTTTTACTTTTTTATTTCTAATAAAGGACTTTATTCCGGCCGTGTCTTTATTTACCACACAACTTACTGTAGCGCTTCTTCCCCGGCGCCGATGCGTGTCACACGGATGACATCCATGTGTGCTCTCTGTGTGTTAGACGTTTTGCCATCTGTGCTGACGGGAAAAAACGGACATGTCTACGTGTGGAGCACACGGTCCATGGAAACACACTAACGTGCACAGAGCCATTCATTTGAATGTGTCTACGTGTGTCAGTGTCTCCGGACCGTGTGGAAACCGTCACCTCACGTACCGGACACACGGATGTGTGAAACCGCTCTAACAGCTGTAACTTTGACTTTGTCAGCTGGAAAATAAAAAAAACATGTTCTGTGGGCCGGTGAGAAATTCGTAACAAAAAAATTACCGTACTTGAGATGCAATTTGCCAAAACATCTGGGACTTTTTTTTTTGTGGCATTGTGACCAAAACCCCACAATTCTGGCATTAAATAATTTTTTTGTTCTTTTATAGTCTTTACAGATCATGTTAATTTTAGATTTCAATAGATTGTACTTTTGTGGACTCGTTTATATTTGAAAAAAAAAAAAAAAACCGCACTTCTTTATTACATCAGTATCTCTGGTACGTGTGGTGACAGTTTCCACACGCACTGGAGACAGTGACGCACACACACACGTCAGCGTGTTTCCACGGACCGTGTGTCGAGGACGACAGCACGGATCACACGGACCCATTCAAGTCAATGAGTCAGTGCGACACGTATCGGAGTCTGGGTATCAGTGCACAGTTTGCTCTGATCCCGAGCGCCGAACGCACCAGCAGGGGATAATGATGAGAGTAGTAGTCTGCTCCCACTGCGTCCACCTGTAAAAATAAGGATAAGGAATCAAACTTCTACAACCCAGGATCAAAACAACTAAACAGGACAACATGATTAGATTTATATCTACATATAATGAAAGATGGAACGATATGAGATCAGCCCTTAATAAATATTGGGCATTATTAAAGACAGACCAAGTTTTGACTAAACACATCAGCAATGCATCATCTATCACGTACAGGAGATCACAAAATTTAAAGGATATGCTGGTGCACAGCTATCACCCGGGTGAAGATCCAGGTAAAGCTTTTGGTTCAAAAGGTCCTAAATGGGGGTTCTTCCCTTGCAATGACCGCATAGCCTGTCCCAACATGCAGAACGCACCTACGTTCAAATCAAGTGACGGAACAAAGGTATTCACTATTACACAACATATAACGTGCAATGCAATTGGTGTGGTGTATTATGCCAGCTGCCCTTGTGGCAAAATTTATGTGGGTCTAACCTCCAGGCCACTGAGAGGTCGTGTCAGAGAGCATTACAGAGACATCAGAAATGCAAGAGAAACAACTGACATGTCAACATTAAAGCCAGTAGCGAGGCATTTTAAAAGAAATCATGACTCTGACGCCAAACTCTTGAGGGTATCTGGCATTGACAAAGTGTTCATAGACCAGAGAGGTGGAAACTGGAAAAGAACATTAGCGCAGCTAGAAACCAGATGGATAAAGAAGATTGATTGTATACAGCCGAAAGGGTTAAAGGAGAAGCTTAGTTTTGCCCCTTTTCTTTAGGTACTTATTTGTGTGTGTTTTGCAGTATTTTTTTCTTTTTTTAATTTATGGTCTATTGTTCTCTGTACTTTTAGCTTGAATTTTAACAGTATTTTTCTCAGTTTATATCTAGATGTTTGTCGGTGGATGAGTGCCTGTTTGGTGGTTCTGATCATTGGCATCCCTGGGAGAAGTATGGCTTGGACCGGAGAGGGACCATATATTTACATCTAGTCGTGTATGAGGGAGAAGAAGAGAGGAGATCTACATCAATGGAAAATAAGAGAATTATGGGGACATTAAGTGTGATGTCACTCAGTATTTGTTATCACTTTGTCAATATATGTGTAATATTTATTCAATTTAATATTTATGGGACTCTGTCTATATTTGCACTCTGTGGTTATAACATTTTATATGATTATTCTATAAACTATAGAAATAATTTGCACGATTACTCACTTTTAATAAGCTCATTTATATAATGACATCAATTGACACCTATATGCCTAGGTTGCCTCTATACAAACTACAGCTTATTTGCTGCGGTTGGGTGATATGTGGTTTATTATATCCACTAGTTGGGTATATCGCACATAGCAACACGGAACACTTTTTAAGTTATGAGTGGCATCCTGGAAGTAACCTGATGTCTCCGTCCCCCCTATACTTGCCCCTCAGTGCATCCCATCTTTGCAGATACCATCAGCACATTACAGTGCGGTGAGTGCGCTCCACCTCTGACTGATTTCTCGCGCTGCCGTGGCAACGCGTCTGGTACGTTGCTGGCTCCGCCCCTCCCCGCCTTGACGCGTCAGACGGGGAAGCGGAACAGTGACGAGGACGCCGACCTGCGCATGCGCCGGGACTCGGCTCAGAGATGCGAGCGCCATTACCACGCCGCACCCACCAATGAAGGTAAATCTATAAAAACTCCATACTTTAACACTCACACTAGCAACCCCCGGACGAAGCTAACGCGAAACGCGCGTTGGGGCTCTTCACAGCTCGTACAGGTCATGTATCACCTTTACTTACTTCTCTCTATATACAACATGGAGTTGGGTCTAGCTATGTATTGTATATGCGGCAGCACTTTCTGACTTTTAGCATGTGGCTATAACCTTATGTACTGTCTGATAGGACATTGTGAGAATATTACCAATGTGCACTGGCATTTGCTATAAGAATGTGCAGCAGTGTCCTGACTTTACTGGTAGCCGTTAATGTGGCATGTCATTTAGGTCAGCTGTCCACAACCACCTAGATGGTGTGTGCAATAACCCTATGTATACTCCCTATACAGTGGGGCAAAAAAGTATTTAGTCAGTCAGCAATAGTGCAAGTTCCACCACTTAAAAAGATGAGAGGCGTCTGTAATTTACATCATAGGTAGACCTCAACTATGGGAGACAAACTGAGAAAAAAAAATCCAGAAAATCACATTGTCTGTTTTTTTATCATTTTTTTTGCATATTATGGTGGAAAATAAGTATTTGGTCAGAAACAAACAATCAAGATTTCTGGCTCTCACAGACCTGTAACTTCTTCTTTAAGAGTCTCCTCTTTCCTCCACTCATTACCTGTAGTAATGGCACCTGTTTAAACTTGTTATCAGTATAAAAAGACACCTGTGCACACCCTCAAACAGTCTGACTCCAAACTCCACTATGGTGAAGACCAAAGAGCTGTCAAAGGACACCAGAAACAAAATTGTAGCCCTGCACCAGGCTGGGAAGACTGAATCTGCAATAGCCAACCAGCTTGGAGTGAAGCAATCAATAGTGGGAGCAATAATTAGAAAATGGAAGACATACAAGACCACTGATAATCTCCCTCGATCTGGGGCTCCACGCAAAATCCCACCCCGTGGGGTCAGAATGATCACAAGAACGGTGAGCAAAAATCCCAGAACTACGCGGGGGGACCTAGTGAATGAACTGCAGAGAGCTGGGACCATTGTAACAAGGCCTACCATAAGTAACACACTACGCCACCATGGACTCAGATCCTGCAGTGCCAGACGTGTCCCACTGCTTAAGCCAGTACATGTCCGGGCCCGTCTGAAGTTTGCTAGAGAGCATTTGGATGATCCAGAGGAGTTTTGGGAGAATGTCCTATGGTCTGATGAAACCAAACTGGAACTGTTTGGTAGAAACACAACTTGTCGTGTTTGGAGGAAAAAGAATACTGAGTTGCATCCATCAAACACCATACCTACTGTAAAGCATGGTGGTGGAAACATCATGCTTTGGGGCTGTTTCTCTGCAAAGGGGCCAGGACGACTGATCCGGGTACATGAAAGAATGAATGGGGCCATGTATCGTGAGATTTTGAGTGCAAACCTCCTTCCATCAGCAAGGGCATTGAAGATGAAACGTGGCTGGGTCTTTCAACATGACAATGATCCAAAGCACACCGCCAGGGCAACGAAGGAGTGGCTTCGTAAGAAGCATTTCAAGGTCCTGGAGTGGCCTAGCCAGTCTCCAGATCTCAACCCTATAGAAAACCTTTGGAGGGAGTTGAAAGTCCGTGTTGCCAAGCGAAAAGCCAAAAACATCACTGCTCTAGAGGAGATCTGCATGGAGGAATGGGCCAACATACCAACAACAGTGTGTGTCAACCTTGTGAAGACTTACAGAAAACGTTTGACCTCTGTCATTGCCAACAAAGGATATATTACAAAGTATTGAGATGAAATTTTGGTTCTGACCAAATACTTATTTTCCACCATAATATGCAAATAAAATGTAAAAAAAACAGACAATGTGATTTTCTGGATTTTTTTTTCTCAGTTTGTCTCCCATAGTTGAGGTCTACCTATGATGTAAATTACAGATGCCTCTCATCTTTTTAAGTGGTGGAACTTGCACTATTGCTGACTGACTAAATACTTTTTTGCCCCACTGTATATGCAAAGTTTGACATTTACCTAGAGATGTGAGGCTGTACCTGCACTTGCTGTGGTCTTGCATGTGCATCTCCATTTTTTATGTGTGGATAAAATTTGTTATCCTTAATAAAGCATTTTTGGTATTATATTTGTGACTAGTGCTTCCGTATTTACATATGTTGGTTTTCTTTTATAGTCTTTACAGATCATGTTAATTTTAGATTTCAATAGATTGTACTTTTGTGGACTCGTTTATATTTGAAAAAAAAAAAAAACCACCGCACTTCTTTATTACATCAGTATCTCTGGTACGTGTGGTGACAGTTTCCACACGCACTGGAGACAGTGACACAGACAGACACATGTCAGCGTGTTTCCACGGACCGTGTGTCGAGGACGACAGCACGGATCACACGGACCCATTCAAGTCAATGAGTCAGTGCGACACGTATCGGAGCCTGGGTATCAGTGCACAGTTTGCTCTGATCCCAAGCGCCGAACGCACCAACAGGGGATAATGATGAGAGTAGTAGTCTGCTCCCACTGTGTCCACCTGTAAAAATAAGGATAAAATACAAAAAAATCTTATATTCACCTGTTTTAAATGTCCCCCACTGCAATCCATGCGACCACTCATGCAGAGGAGCTGGGGAGAATGACGCCTGCAGCGAGCGGGCCCCTGCTGCGCTTAGGCTAGGTTCACATTAGCGTATTTCTGTACAAAGTATCATCTGCGTGCGCAAACGCATTTAAACGTATGCTTACGCTGCATTTTTTATCCGCATCAGCTTACGCATAACACAAAAAAACGGTGCGTGTGCATGCGTTTTTGCCTGCGTTTGTGTTTTTTATGCGCATGCGTTTGATATTTCCAGGAGGGCGTGTCTCAATCAGTTCCTGGACACGCGCAGTCCGTAGTAAGCAAGCGCATCCATTCGTATGTCCCTGCGTACCAATGTGTTCCTATAGACAGTAATGCATTGTTTTGACGCACTCATCCGCATGTGCAAGCCTGCGCATATTTGACGCGACAAAAAAAGACAACAATGTTGTGTTCGGCGGGCACAGCGAAACAACGCATGCGGACGCATCCGCATACAAAATGATGCCAAAGCATGTCCCTGCGTACACAATGTTAAATATACGTACGCAAGACGTATGCAGATCTGTACGCAAGCATACGCTGCGCACAGATACGCTACCGTGAACCCGGCCTTAGCAAGCAGTGTCCTGTCACTCACTGAGGTCCAGGGCCGCTCACTGCAGGCGTCATTCTCCCCGACTCCGCTGAATGAGCGCATTCTCCCCGGCTCTAATGCATGAGCGCATTCTCCCCGGCTCTAATGCATGAGCGCATTCTCCCCGGCTCTAATGCATGAGCGCATTCTCCCCGGCTCTGCTGCATGAGCGCATTCTCCCCGGCTCCACTGCATGAGCGCATTCTCCCCGGCTCCACTGCATGAGCGCATTCTCCCCGGCTCTACTGCATGAGCGCATTCTCCCCGGCTCTAATGCATGAGCGCATTCTCCCCGGCTCTAATGCATGAGCGCATTCTCCCCGGCTCTAATGCATGAGCGCATTCTCCCCGGCTCTAATGCATGAGCACATTCTCCCCGGCTCTAATGCATGAGCGCATTCTCCCCGGCTCTAATGCATGAGCGCATTGTCCCCGGCTCTAATGCATGAGCACATTCTCCCCGGCTCTAATGCATGAGCACATTCTCCCCGGCTCTAATGCATGAGCGCATTCTCCCCGGCTCTAATGCATGAGCGCATTCTCCCCGGCTCTAATGCATGAGCGCATTCTCCCCGGCTCTGCTGCATCAGCGCATTGTCCCCGGCTCTGCTGCATGAGCGCATTCTCCCCGGCTCTGCTGCATGAGCGCATTCTCCCCGGCTCTAATGCATGAGTGCATTCTCCCCGGCTCTACTGCATGAGCGCATTCTCCCCGGCTCCGCTGCATGAGCGCATTCTCCCCGGCTCTGCTGCATGAGCGCATTCTCACCGGCTCTAATGCATGAGCGCATTCTCCCCGGCTCTACTGCATGAGCGCATTCTCCCCGGCTCTGCTGCATGAGCGCATTCTCACCGGCTCTGCTGCATGAGCGCATTCTCACCGGCTCTAATGCATGAGCGCATTCTCCCCGGCTCTACTGCATGAGCGCATTCTCCCCGGCTCTAATGCATAAGGGCATTCTCCCCGGCTTCGCTGCATGAGCGCATTCTCCCCGACTCTACTGCATGAGCGCATTCTCCCCGGCTCTAATGCATGAGTGCATTGTCCCTGGCTCCGCTGCATGAGCGCATGTTCCCTGGCTCCACTGCATGAGCGCATTCTCCCTGGCTCCGCTGCATGAGCGCATTGTCCCCGGCTCCGCTGCATGAGCGCATTCTCCCCGGCTCCGCTGCATGAGCGCATTCTCCCCGACTCTACTGCATGAGCGCATTCTCCCCGGCTCTAATGCATGAGCGCATTCTCCCCGGCTCTAATGCATGAGCACATTCTCCCTGGCTCCGCTGCATGAGCGCATTCTCCCCGGCTCCGCTGCATGAGCGCATTCTCCCCGACTCTAATGCATGAGCGCATTCTCCCCGGCTCTAATGCATGAGCGCATTCTCCCCGGCTCTAATGCATGAGCACATTCTCCCTGGCTCCGCTGCATGAGCGCATGTTCCCCGGCTCCACTGCATGAGCGCATTCTCCCTGGCTCCGCTGCATGAGCGCATTCTCCCCGGCTCCGCTGCATGAGCGCATTCTCCCCGGCTCCGCTGCATGAGCGCATTGTCCCCGGCTCCGCTGCATGAGCGCATTCTCCCCGGCTCCGCTGCATGAGCGCATTCTCCCCGGCTCCGCTGCATGAGCGCATTCTCCCCGGCTCCGCTGCATGAGCGCATTGTCCCCGGCTCTACTGCATGAGCGCATTCTCCCCGGCTCCGCTGCATGAGCGCATTCTCCCTGGCTCCGCTGCATGAGCGCATTCTCCCCGGCTCCGCTGCATGAGCGCATTCTCCCCGGCTCCGCTGCATGAGCGCATTCTCCCTGGCTCCGCTGCATGAGCGCATATTCCCCGGCTCTACTGCATGAGCGCATTCTCCCTGGCTCTGCTGCATGAGCGCATTCTCCACGGCTCTACTGCATGAGCGCATTCTCCCCGGCTCCGCTGCATGAGCGCATTCTCCCCGACTCCGCTGCATGAGCGCATTCTCCCCGGCTCCGCTGCATGAGCGCATTCTCCTCGGCTCTGCTGCATGAGCGCATTCTCCCTGGCTCTGCTGCATGAGCGCATTCTCCTCGGCTCTGCTGCATGAGCGCATTCTCCCTGGCTCCGCTGCATGAGCGCATATTCCCCGGCTCTACTGCATGAGCGCATTCTCCCTGGCTCTGCTGCATGAGCGCATTCTCCACGGCTCTGCTGCATCAGCGCATTCTCCCCGGCTCCGCTGCATGAGCACATTCTCCCCGGCTCCGCTGCATGAGCGCATTCTCCCCGGCTCCGCTGCATGAGCGCATTCTCCCTGGCTCCGCTGCATGAGCGCATTCTCCCTGGCTCCGCTGCATGAGCGCATTCTCCCCGGCTCTAATGCATGAGCGCATATTCCCCGGCTCTACTGCATGAGCGCATTCTCCCCGGCTCCGCTGCATGAGCACATTCTCCCCGGCTCCGCTGCATGAGCGCATTCTCCTCGGCTCTGCTGCATGAGCGCATTCTCCCTGGCTCCGCTGCATGAGCGCATTCTCCCCGGCTCCGCTGCATGAGCGCATTCTCCCCGGCTCCGCTGCATGAGCGCATTCTCCCCGGCTCCGCTGCATGAGCGCATTCTCCCTGGCTCCGCTGCATGAGCGCATATTCCCCGGCTCTACTGCATGAGCGCATTCTCCCCGGCTCCGCTGCATGAGCACATTCTCCTCGGCTCCGCTGCATGAGCGCATATTCCCCGGCTCTACTGCATGAGCGCATTCTCCCCGGCTCCGCTGCATGAGCGCATTCTCCCCGGCTCTGCTGCATGAGCGCATTCTCCCCGGCTCCGCTGCATGAGCGCATTCTCCTCGGCTCTGCTGCATGAGCGCATTCTCCCCGGCTCTGCTGCATGAGCGCATTCTCCCCGGCTCTAATGCATGAGCGCATGTTCCCCGGCTCCGCTGCATGAGCGCATTCTCCACGGCTCTGCTGCATGAGTGGTCAAGAGCATTACAGGGGGACAATTAGGACAGGTGAGTGCATGGATTTTAGGAATTAACACAAGTCAGCAATACAGACGAGGAGCGAGGGCCGGGTCCCAGGAGCTACAATCTGAGAACATGGCTAAAAAGCCTTCACTAGACGCCTGTACAGCTGTATAATGAGGCCCCGGCTTTATAGTGAAGGGACTGGAGTGATAAAAGTAGGAAAAGTAGCGCAATGTGCAAGAAGAAACACTTTTTTGAGCCAAAAAGATCCGGACTGCCCATCACTACTTCTCGGCCAATCATGAAGAGCCTGCGATCTCGGAGCGGAGTCAGTGGTTACAGCGTTATGTGGGCGCTCAGGTGGTGGCTGCAGCTCAGAATAAAGCGCAGTGCCGGGCACAGTGAGGGCAGCTGTCATGTGGGCTCCAGGGTCACTGATATCGGGGGCTGTCATGTGAGCTCCAGGGTCACTGATATCGGGGCTGTTATGGGAGGGCTCCGGGGTCACTGATATCGGGGCTGTTATGGGAGGGCTCCGGGGTCACTGATATCGGGGCGGTGTTATGGGGGGCTCCAGGGTCACTGATATCGGGGCTGTTATGGGAGGGCTCCGGGGTCACTGATATCGGGGGGTGTTATGGGGGAGCTCCAGGGTAACTGATATCGGGGCGGTGTTATAGGGGGCTCCGGGGTCACTGATATCGGGGCGGTGTTATAGGGGGCTCCAGGGTCACTGATATCGGGGCGGTGTTATGGGGGAGCTCCGGGGTAACTGATATCGGGGCTGTCATGTGGGCTCCAGGGTCACTGATATCGGGGCGGTGTTATGGGGGAGCTCAGGGGTCACTGATATCGGGGCGGTGTTATGGGGGAGCTCCAGGGTCACTGATATCGGGGCAGTGTTATGGGGGGCTCAGGGGTCACTGATATCGGGGCGGTGTTATGGGGGAGCTCCGGGGTCACTGATATCGGGGCGGTGTTATGGGGGAGCTCCGGGGTCACTGATATCGGGGCAGTGTTATGGGGGGCTCAGGGGTCACTGATATCGGGGCGGTGTTATGGGGGGCTCCAGGGTCACTGATATCGGGGCGGTGTTATGGGGGAGTCCCGGGGTCACTGATATCGGGGCTGTTATGGGGGAGCTCCGGGGTCACTGATATCGGGGCAGTGTTATGGGGGGCTCAGGGGTCACTGATATCGGGGCGGTGTTATGGGGGAGCTCCAGGGTCACTGATATCGGGGCAGTGTTATGGGGGGCTCAGGGGTCACTGATATCGGGGCGGTGTTATGGGGGAGCTCCGGGGTCACTGATATCGGGGCGGTGTTATGGGGGAGCTCCGGGGTCACTGATATCGGGGCAGTGTTATGGGGGGCTCAGGGGTCACTGATATCGGGGCGGTGTTATGGGGGGCTCCAGGGTCACTGATATCGGGGCGGTGTTATGGGGGAGCTCCGGGGTAACTGATATCGGGGCAGTTTTGGAGGGAGCTCCGGGGTCACTGATATCGGGGCAGTGTTATGGGGGAGCTCTGGGGTCACTGATATCGAGGCAGTTTTGGAGGGAGCTCCGGGGTCACTGATATCGGGGGGGTGTTATGGGGGAGCTCTGGGGTCACTGATATCGGGGCAGTGTTATGGGGGAGTTCCGGGGTCACTGATATCGGGGCAGTGTTATGGGGGAGCTCTGGGGTCACTGATATCAGGGCGGTGTTATGGGGGGCTCAGGGGTCACTGATATCGGGGCAGTGTTATGGGGGAGCTCCGGGGTCACTGATATCGGGGGGGGGTGTTATGGGGGAGCTCCGGGGTCACTGATATCGGGGCGGTGTTATGGGGGGCTCAGGGGTCACTGATATCGGGGCAGTGTTATGGGGGAGCTCCGGGGTCACTGATATTGGGGCAGTGTTATGGGGGAGTTCCGGGGTCACTGATATCGAGGCAGTTTTGGAGGGAGCTCCGGGGTCACTGATATCGGGGGGGGGGGGGGTTATGGGTGAGCTCTGGGGTCACTGATATCGGGGCGGTGTTATGGGGGAGCTCAGGGGTCACTGATATCAGGGCGGTGTTTTGGGGGAGCTCCGGGGTCACTGATATCGGGGGGGTGTTATGGGGGAGCTCTGGGGTCACTGATATTGGGGCGGTGTTATGGGGGGCTCCAGGGTCACTGATATCGGGGCGGTGTTATGGGGGAGCTCCATGGTCACTGACATCGGGGCGGTGTTATGGGGGAGCTCCGGGGTCACTGATATCGAGGCAGTTTTGGAGGGAGCTCCGGGGTCACTGATATCAGGGGGGTGTTATGGGGGAGCTCTGGGGTCACTGATATCAGGGCGGTGTTATGGGGGGCTCAGGGGTCACTGATATCGGGGCAGTGTTATGGGGGAGCTCCGGGGTCACTGATATCGGGGGGGGGGGGGGGGGGGGTGTTATGGGGGAGCTCCGGGGTCACTGATATCGAGGCAGTTTTGGAGGGAACTCCGGGGTCACTGATATCGGGGGGGGTTATGGGTGAGCTCTGGGGTCACTGATATCGGGGCAGTGTTATGGGTGAGCTCAGGGGTCACTGATATCAGGGCGGAGTTATGGGGGAGCTCTGGGGTCACTGATATCAGGGCGGAGTTATGGGGGGGCTCTGGGGTCACTGATATCGGGGAGGTGTTATGGGGGAGCTCCGGGGTCACTGATATTGGGGCGGTGTTATGGGGGCTCCGGGGTCGCTGATATCGGAGGGGTGTTATGGGGGCGCCGGGGTCACTGATATCGGGGGGGTATTATGGAGGGAGCTCTGGGGTCACGGATATCGGGAAGGGGGGGTTATAGAGGGGCTCTGGGGTCCCTGATATCGGGTGGTGTTATGGGGGGCGCCGAGGTCACAGATATTGGGTGGGTTTTATGGGGGGCTCCAGGATCACTGATATTGGGGGGTGCTATGGGGGCTCCGGGGTCACTGATATTGGGGTTGTTATGGGGGAGCTCCGGGGTCACTTATATCGGGGCGGTGTTATGGGGGAGCTCAAGGGTCACGGATATCGGAGCGGTGTTATGAGGGGGCTCCGGGGTCACTGATATTGGGGGTTGTTATGGGGGCTCCGGCGTCACTGATATTGGGGCGGTGTTATGGGGGGGCTCCGGGGTCACTGATATCGGGGCGGTGTTATGTGCGCTCAAGGGTCACTGATATCAGAGCGGTGTTATGAGGGGGCTCCGGGGTCACTGATATTGGGGGTGTTATGGGGGCTCTGGGGTCACTGATATTGGGGCAGTGTTATGGGGGGGCTCCGGGGTCACTGATATCGGGGAGGTGTTATGTGCGCTCAAGGGTCACTGATATCAGGGCGCTATTATGGGGGCTCCGGGGTCACGGATATCGGGGGGGCTGTTATGTGTGCTCCGGGGTTACTGATATCGGGGCAGTGTTATGGTGGGGGCCCTCTGGGATCGCTGCTGTCGGGGCGGTGTTATGGTGGGGGCCCTCCGGGATCGCTGCTGTTGGGGTGGTGTTATGGGGGGGGTCCTCTAGGATCCCTGCTACAGGGGTGGGGGGCTCCTGAATCACTGCTGTCGGGGCGGTGTTATGATGGGGCCCTCCAGAATCACTGCTGTTGGGGAAATGTCCCGGGATCCAGTTTGACCAGCGAGGGGCTCAACGGTTCATCCTGCAGCAACCAAAACAATATTGGCAAGAAAAATAAAAAAATCTGTATATCCCCGTCCCTCACCACCACCGCTAAGGTATATGTTCACACCATGCAAACTACTAGCAGTTACTTGACTTTTTTCAGCTTCTACATCACAGTCATCCGGACCTCAGTATTCAAAAAAAACTTTTGTTTTTATTTATTTTTATTAGAAAAATGGATTCAATATAAAAGCCATACAACAGACAAAACTCCAACCAGGTTCAGTGTCTCCATCATTCTGACCCCTCCAGTATTAGGCTGCCGTCACACGGTCAGTATTTGGTCAGTATTTTACATCAGAATTTGTAGCCAAAACCAGGAGTGGAACAATTAGGGGAAAAGTATAATAGAAACATATGCACCATTTCTATATTTATCACCCACTCCTGGTTTTGGCTTACAAATACTGATGTAAAATACTGACCAAATACTGAACGTGTGACGGCAGCCTTAGGCTGACATTTTCTGCTAGCTGCAGTTGAGTTTTCAGCTTTGCTATGTAGCCTGGGTCTGCAGAGCCATCTCGTCATTGCAGGGCACGGTCGGCAGAGTCATCTTCTCATCAGGAGATTCAGTGAATCTTCGTGTAGCCAGGGCCTAAATATTCCCATGTACCGCAGCCAAACACTGTTCCTCTGGTTTTCCCCTGCACACATGCACGCTCAGTTTGGCTGAGTTTCCATTGGTCTTGAATGGCAATAATCAAATTATTTCCTTCTTGTCTGACTACAGGCAGGAAACTGTTCCAAGACAAGTCAGTACTGCATGTCACAGGTTTATTCTATCCGATTCATGGCTCCTTGGGTGACGACACATTAATTCTGACAGCTGCTGTCGCCCCAAAACCAAAAAGTCTGGGGAACGACCAATTTTGTTGACAGGAGAAAAGGTTTTATTCCACGTACCATCCGTGACAGGAGTATTAAATCTTACCTATCATTTTAGAGGACTGTTCAGAATAATCTGTTGTGTGTGGAGATGAGGAATACAATTGTTTCTGGCCATTATATGACTTGCATGCTGCATATTTCACCAGTTTTCCCTCTGCACGCTCTCTTATTTTCAGTTGTCTCTGCACTGGTGGGTGGATACTAGCTGCTACAATGACTTCCATACACAGCACACACAGAGCCATGATTGCAGGAGGAATCCCTCATGTCTATGTTGCATATTCAGAAACAGCAGAATGGAGGATATTATACAGCAGTACTGAGCAGTGTGGCTATGAATCCGGCACAGGGATGAGAGAAAACACTAGAAAATAGCTGCTGCATGAAAGGATATTATATAGAAGTACTGAGCTGCGTAGCTGTGAAAACATCTCAAGTGTGTGTACCTCTTTCACTCCGTTCCTCCTCCATTGCCATCAAAAGGCAGCAATCTTATCCGTGGCTGCGCTAGCCGTCCATCTTGTTTTGACGAGGACCGAACTTAGCAGTTTTTCAGAGTGAATGATGAGTCCCAGGAGCTGGACAAAGAAGCAGCAGATTCCTTTGACAAAGTAATACAAAGTTTATTATATTCACCAGTTTCTTGAAATGATAGTGACCATTTAATGTCTACACGGTGCAACAATCCGCTGTACCACTTGGCTCCTCAGACCATAGCCGTGTTCTTCAGAGGTACCCATACCTCCCTCATAAATGTCCGATGGGTGTCCCTAGAGGCATAAGGGTTGCAAATGTTGGCACTGGTGCGTCTTCCTGGATACAACCACATGCCCCATCTTACCCAGGAGATCAGCTCTTACCAGCTTTTTCCCAATGAACCTATAGTCGTCACACCCAAAAACTTTTCATACCCCCTGTAGATGCGGCACTGATATCACTTCTCTCCTGCGTGGATTTGCCAATGTCTTACAAGCCCTTTTTTGGTGGTGAAGGACTTGTTGCAATCAGAGCAGGAGAACATCTTCAGCCCCAAGTGACTTATCCTATGAGCAGAAAGGGTCGACTTGTGGGCAAAGGCTTTGCCACACTCTGAGCATGAAAACGGCCGTTCTCCCGTATGTGTCCTCTCATGTTCCACAAGCAGAGACCTTCTGGAAAAACTCTTCCCGCATTCTGGGCACGAGAACGGCCTCTCTCCCGTGTGGAGGAACCGATGTTTATCAAGTGCTGACTTCTGAGTGAAGCATTTACCGCAATCCGAGCAGGAGAACGGCTTCTCCCCCGTGTGGATTCTCAGGTGGTTAACATATGTGGACCTCATAGTGAAGCTTTGGCCACAGAAAGAGCAGGAGAAGGGCTTGCTGCCCGTGTGCGTCCTCTCGTGGTCGATAACAATGGACCGATGGGCAAATTTCTGTCCGCAGTAGGAACAGGCGAACGGCTTCTCTCCCGTGTGGATTCTCTTGTGGTCGGCAAGTGACGTTTTATGTTTGAAGCATTTTCCGCAGTCCTTACATGAAAACGGCGTTTCGCTCGTGTGGGTCTTTTTGTGCCGGCTGAGCTTGGACTTATGGGAAAAACATTTGCCACATTCAGGACAGGACACCATGTTATCCAAACTGGAGGATGTCGGACCTGAGAAAAGGGAAGGAAAGATATTCTTTATATTAAGAGTTTTACCTTAAGGCGCAGATTGGTGAAAACTCAAAAAAAATGTCCCCAACCTGGAAGATTGTTTTTTACTGTAAGGTATAGCTAATAACAGATATTTATCTGTCATCCAATCAACCTCCCCCGAGATCTCAACAATATCAATACACTGGGAAAGGAGCATCTGTGACTAATGATGAGCGAGTATACTCGTTACTCGAGATTTTCCCAGCACGCTCGGGTGATGTCCGAGTATTTCAGCGTGCTCGGCGATTTAGTTTCTGTCTCCGTAGCTGCATTATTTGTGGCTGCTGGACAGCCTGAATATATGTGGGGATTCCCTAACAAACAGGCAATCCCTGCATGTACTCAGGCTGTCTAGCAGCTGGAAATAATGCAGCTATGGAGACAGAAACAATCTCCGATCATGTCTAAACACTCGGAGATCACCCGAGTGTGCTGGGGAAATCTTGAGTAACGAGTATACTCGCCAGGGCCGGACTGGCCATCGGGCATTTCTGGCAAATGCCGGAAGGGCCGGTGCCTGCAGTGGGCCGCTCGATCTGTCGCCCCCTTCACGCTGTCAGCCGGCATTCTGTTTTCTGCAGCCAGCACACTAGGCAGCATCAGCTTGCCTTGTGCCCAGGATCGCGCTGCACTTCTAAAATCATTGCGGCCGCCACGCTGGACAGGATGAAGTTGATGGCCGCGGTCTGATGGTTTGAACACCAGCTGTGATGAGGAAACAGGCACAGGGGCAGGGGGAGAGGCGCGCTCTGCTCTTCTGTGCTGCTGGGACCCTGCCACTTACTGTAGCCTGGGGTCAGGAGTCAGGACATCAGACGCCCACTAACTCCTGTCCAGCGAGGTGGCAGGGACAGAAAGGATTTACCAGCTGATGATAACCTGACCCTGAGTGCATGGAGCAGAAGCACAGAAAGCCCGGAGTTGTACCTGGAACTAGCTAAGAGGCAAGCTCTAATAGAATTAAGGAAAAAAAAGCCATGTCCACTCTTCTTCCCTCAAAAAATCACCAGTCCTGTGGTGCACTATACTCCCAGCATGCCATAGGAGCTGCTGTACATGCTGGGAGTTATAGTTCTCAAAAGCAGGGAAAAGGCTATGTGCACACGTAGTTTTGATGGCTGCGGATTTTTCCACAGCGGATTTAAGAAATCCGGAGGTAAAAGGCACTGTGTTTTACCTGCGGATTTAGCGCAGATTCCACCTGCGGTTTTACACCTGCGGATTCCTATTATGGAGCAGGTGTAAACCGCTGCGGAAACCGCACAAAGAATTGACATGCTGCGGAATAAACAACGCTACGTTTCCGCGCATGTGCACTGTGGATTTGGTTTTCCATAGGTTTACATAGTACTGTAAACTCATGGAAAGCTGCTGCGAATCCGCAGCAAAATCCGCAACGTGTGCAAATAGCCTAATAGTCAACCATGGGACATAGATGGCACCTGTGGGATTTTAAAGGAAATCTGACGGCTGAGGGTATGTTTCCACTTGGCGGATTTGCTGTGGATTCGATGCAGTGTCCTATCCACAGCGGCCAGATGTTACAGCATAGTGGATGGGATTTTATGAAATCTAAGCGTGCACTGACACCTCCGTGACGTCATCCCATGTCCTTCGCGCAATGCATCCCTGGGAACAGAAGGCGCCGCGTGCACCGCTAAGAGGCGGGAGGACTCCGGGGGCCAATCGGAAGGTAAGTATATCAATATTTGTTAGTTTATTTTTTTTTTTTACAGGGATATGGTGCCCAGTCCCTGGAGGAGAGTCTCCTCTCCTCCACCCTAGGTACCAACCGCACATGATCCGCTTACTTCCCACGTGGTGGACATAGCCCCATGCGGAAAGTAAGCAGATCAATGCATTCCTATGTGTGCGGAATCCCCGCGATTCCGCAAAATAATGAACATGCTGCGTTTTTTTCCGGAATGCATTTCCGCTCTGGAAAAAAATGCAGCATGTGCACAAAAATTTGCGGATTGCATTCTAATAGGATGCTTAATGTAAGCGTTTTTTCGCATTGTTATATTGAAAAAACGTGAAAAAAAAGCGCGAAAAATCCTGAACGTGTGCACTTAGCCTTAGTGTGTAACCACCATACGACAAGCGGGCCTGTGTACCTTCAAATGCCAGGGCTGAATTTTTGTCCCAGTCCGGCCCTGATACTCGCTCATCACTATCTGTGATCAAAGGCTACAATGTAAAAAAAACTTTTAAAGCCTTCACCCTTTTCCTATTAATAAAAATAAATATTTCTACACTATATAGCAGTATAGTGAAATAACGTTCTCCTATAAAGTCTACGACCTGGGTTTGGAGGTAGTTTCTCACCTGGGATGGTATCTGTAGGGGTCTCCTGAGGACTCTGCTCAACTCCCCACCCGTCTATCTCCTCTACTTCCACTTTGATGATTCTTAGGCTTCCATCCTACATAAAGCAGAAGACCCCGAGGGCAGATGTCACACGTGAGCGTCATTGCCCGTCGGCGGTCAGTTTGCACAATATCATGACTTCGCCCGATCACGGGTTTGGTGGAATCATCTCGTCTCCATTTACCTGGTGGTCCTGCGTGGCGCAGTCACTTTCCTCTCCAGACTCCTGGGCATCGTCCGGTCTGGGACGCCGCTCCAATGTTTTTCTCGCACTGGGCTCATCTGTAGGACTCACGATGCTTCTGACTCGGAGGGCAGCTCTGCTCTCACCTGGGCCGACACCTGTCTCCTCTGCATCATGTTCTTCTAACTCCTCATCTTCAACCTTGATCACTCTATAGCTTCCATCCTGAACAGAACAGATATTCACTCCTCCGCCTGAGTCATATATACAGACCAACGTGGCCGTCACGTGATATACAGTGGTGTGTAAAAGTTTGGGCACCCCTGGTCAAAATTACTGTCATTGTGAACAGTAAAGTAAGTTGAAGATTGAAATGATCTAAAAAAGGCCTAAAGTAACAGAGGACACATTTCCTTTGTATTTAAGGCAAAAATATATATATATTTTCATCTTTTACATTTTGAAAATTACACAAAGGAGAATGGGCCAATGCAAAAGTTTGGGCACACAGCATGTTTAGTCCCTAGTAGCGCCCCCTTTTCCAAGTATCACAGCTTGTAAACACTTTTTGCAGTCATACAACGGTTTCAATTCGTCTGAGGGATTTTCCTCCGTTCTTCCTTGAACAACTCTTCCAGTTCTGTGAGATTCCTGGGGCGTCTTCCATCCTCTATTTTGAGTTTTAGCCACAGATTTTCAATGATGTTCAGATCTTCGGACTGTGAGGGCCATTGTAAAACCTTCAGCTTGCGCCTTTTGAGGTCGTCTATTGTGGATTGTGAGATGTTTAGGATCATTATCCATTTGTAGAAGCCATCCTCTTCCTCTTCTCACCTTCAGCTTTTTTACAGATGGTGTTATGTTTGCATCAAGAATTCGTTGAAATTTCATTGAATCCATTCTTCCCTCTACCCGTGAAATGTTCCCTGTGCCATTGGCTTTAACACAACCCCAAAGTATGATTCATCCACCTCCATGCTTACTGGTTGGTAAGATGTTCTTTTCCTGAAATCCTGTGCCTTTTTTTCTCCACACATACCTTTCATCATTGTGACAAAAGATTTCTATTTTACCTCATCATTCCACAGGACTTGTTTCCAAAATGAATCAGGCTTGTATTGATGTTCTTTCGCATAGTTCTGATGCTGGATTTTATGCTGAGGATGCAGGAGAGGTTTTCTTCTGATGACTCTTCCATGAAGGCCATATTTGTGCAGGAGTGTCTGAACAGTAGAACAATGTACCATAACTCTAGATTGTGCTAACTATTTCTGAAGGTCTTTTGCAGTGAAGCGGGGGTTCTGAATTGCCTCCTTAGCAATCCTACGAGCAGCTCTCACTGTCATTTTGCTTGGTCTTCCAGACCTTATCTTGACCTCCACTGTTCTTGGAAACTGCCATTTCATAATTACATATCAAACTGAGGAAAGGACAACTTGAAAACACTTTGCTATCTTCTTAAAGCCTGCTCCTGCTTTGTGGGCTCCACCATTCTCATTTTCAGAGTGCTCGGCAGCTGCTTAGAAGAACCCATGGCTGGTGTTTTTGTCACAAGGTTAGAGGAGGCCGAGTGTTTATAAAGCCGGGAAATTTACATCACCGGGCCTTTTCCAAAGATGATGGTGAACAAACCATAACTCTAACAGGCTAATTAAGGTCTGAAACCTTCGTCAAAGTTATCTGAGCACACAAATCTCCAAGAGTGCCCAAACTTTTGCATCAGCCCATTTTACTTTTTGTAATTTTTAAAATGTAAAAGATGAAATTATATATACCGTATTTTTCGGACTAAAAGACGCACTTTTTCCCCCCCAAAAAAGGGGGGAAAATGGGGGGTGCGTCTAATAGTCGCAATGCAGGCTTACCTAGGTGGCAGAGGTGCGGTGGCAGAGGTGCGGTGGCAGAGGTGCGGTTGCGGGGGTGTGGCGGCAGAGGAGGCGCAGTAAGCGGGGTCCCTTTCCCCGGTATGGTGATGCAGCAGGCCCGGTATGCAGCAGAGCCGGGTGAATCCTCTTGTTATCGGTGGTGGCGGCCATTTTCCGGAGGCCGCGCGTGCGCAGATGGAGCGCTCTGCTTCCCGGGGCTTCAGGAAAATGGCCGCCGCGATCTCCATCTGCGCACGCGCGGCCTCCCGCGGCCATTTTCCTGAAGCCCCGGGAGCAGAGCGCTTCATCTGCACACGCGCGGCCTCAGGAAGATGGCCGCGCCCACCGATAACAAGAGGATTCACCCGGCTCTGCTGCATACCGGGCCTGCTGCATCACCATACCGGGGAAAGGGACCCCGCTTCCTGCGCCTCCTCTGCTGCCACACCCCCGCCACCGCACCTCTGCCACCGGACCTCTGCCACCGCACCTCTGCCACCTAGGTAAGCCTGCATGGTACGCCAGGGACCCCTCTCACGCCATACCTCTCACTGCACCTCCTGATCCCAGCACCTCCTGATCCCAGCACCTTCTCATCCCAGCACCTCCTGATCCCAGCACCTCCTGATCCCAGCACCTCCTGATCCCAGCACCTCCTGATCCCAGCACCTCCTGATCCCAGCACCTCCTGATCCCAGCACCTCCTGATCCCAGCACCTCCTGATCCCAGCACCTTCTCATCCCAGCACCTCCTGATCCCAGCACCTTCTCATCCCAGCACCTTCTCATCCCAGCACCTCCTCATCCCAGCATCACCCCACCTTGCCTCCTGTGACCCTGCTCTGCCACCGCCATAAGATACTGTAAATTCGGACAATAAGACGGACCCCCATGTTATAAAAAATCTTTTTTTCTGCAATTTTCACCCCAAATTTGGGGTGCGTCTTATGGTCCGGTGCGTCTTATAGTCCGAAAAATACGGTAATTTTTAGCCTAAAATACAAATAAAATGTGTCATCTTTAACTTTAGGCCTTTCAGAAATCATTTCATCTTCAACTTCCATATCTGTTCACAATAACAGTAATTTTGACCAGGGGTGCCCAAACTTTTACATGTCGCTATATACAGAATGGCAAGAATTATATAGAGGCCGTCGCCTACTGTATGGAGACCGATGCGGCCGTCGCCTACTATATACAGACCGATGCGGCCATCGCCTACTATATACAGACCGATGTGGCCGTCGCCTACTGTATGGAGACCGATGTGGCCGTCGCTCGCCGTATGGAGACCGATGTGGCCGTCGCTCGCCGTATGGAGACCGATGTGGCCGTCGCTCGCCGTATGGAGACCGATGTGGCAGTCGCTCGCCATATGGAGACTGATGTGGCCGTCGCTCGCCATATGGAGACCGATGTGGCCGTCGCTCGCCATATGGAGACTGATGTGGCCGTCGCTCGCCATATGGAGACTGATGTGGCCGTCGCTCGCCATATGGAGACTGATGTGGCCGTCGCTCGCCATATGGAGACTGATGTGGCCGTCGCTCGCCATATGGAGACTGATGTGGCCGTCGCTCGCCATATGGAGACTGATGTGGCCGTCGCTCGCCATATGGAGACTGATGTGGCCGTCGCTCGCCATATGGAGACTGATGTGGCCGTCGCTCGCCATATGGAGACTGATGTGGCCGTCGCTCGCTATATGGAGACTGATGTGGCCGTCGCGCACTGTAGAGACAGATACGACCGTCATGCGCTATATGGAGACTGATGTGGCCGTCGCTCGCTATATGGAGACTGATGTGGTCGTCGGTCACTACATGGAGACTGATGTGGCTGTTGCTTGCTATATGGAGACTGATGTGGCTGTTGCTTGCTATATGGAGACAGATGTGGCTGTCTGCAGAGAACTCCAGGTAAGGGGCATCTCACAATGAAATAACAGGACATATAGATGGTGACTAATGACAGGAGAACATCACCCTAGATTACCTACCTGGTGCTCGTGTGCGGCACTCTCCTCTGCTGACTCCTGTGCGTTGTCTGTTCTGGGACGTTTCTTCCTGGACTCTGCAGTGACAGAATACAGAGTATATATAAGATTTATCATCGGATGAGGGTATATAGCTATATATCCTACCCGGCTGCGTCTCCATTATGACGTCCTTGTTCAGATCCTTACGCCCTGCTAAATACTCCGACTCCTCCACAGAAAAGTAGACAGCGACGTTCTGACACCGCACAAGAACCTGATGTAGGGAAAGACACTCATTATCGTCCACATTGTCCCCCTCCCGGCGTCTGAACATAATGACCCCGAGACCTCACCTCCCCGGTCAGCAGCTCAATGATCTTGGTGAGGTCTAGGATCTTCTTCTCATGGGGTCTCTCCACGATCAGCAAGAGAGGTGAAGGCGCTGACGTGAGGAGATGAGTCCTGCTCCGTCCTCTAGATAAACTGGGGGTCACAGGTCGGATGGACGTCTTCACTGGTCCATAATCCTAATAACGAGATGGAGACAAGGAAAGGACTAGATTTAAGCACCAGAAACTTTCCAAACTCTTGTCTTGTGACCTAACATCCAGCATCGCTCACCTCACCGGTCAGCAGGTAGATGATCTCCAGGGTAACACCTAATATTCTCTTGGTCATCTCATCGTTGCCCGTCTTCATCCTCTGCCGATCAGCGGTGGACTAGGCTCAGGTTCTTGTAGACACCAATCATGGAGGAAGCTCAGCAATGACGATCCCGGAACTGAAAGAAGAAAAGAAAAGAATAAAAAAAAACAACAAAGAAGAATCATTGAAAGTGTAAGGAAGCGCTGAGGAGGGATTGTCTAGAACCTGCGCTCCGTTCACATCTCATGTATGTTTGAGAGGAACCTCGGGCAGACGTGACACGTCCGAGAACTGAGTATTAACTGTAGAGGAAAAAAAAAAACTGAATAAAGCTAGGGGTGTAATAAGAAAAAACTAAACCACAAAGAAAAAACCCTAAAAAATGTCTTTATTTATAAATATTTTAAAAGGCCAAATAATCAGCACTAGACAAATACATAAATTACCATCACCAAACTGAAGCTGGGTATTGGTACAGGGGTACTGATCTGAAAAATGCCAGATCAAAAATAATGATACACAAACCTAATGTGGCCCTAGTAGGGTCCTACACACGCTGCACCTTCCTGACAGTGGAGGTCGGCACCCTAAGTTCGACACGGCGCCCCCACTCCGCGACGGCTGTCCCTTCTGTCCCAGAAGACCCTCTCGGCTACCCAACCCAAGACCCTCCACCGTGCACACAAATAGCTAATTCCCTTGGCTATAAAAATATAAATAAACCTCTCCTAGGACAGGAATAAATCCTCTAGTGATTGCTAGAATTTATGGAGAGTTGCCAAACATTGTCCACTCAGAGGACGACAGATTGTCCTCATATTAAAGCTCCTTCTATAGCGGTCATTGGCATGGGTGAAGAACAAGAACGAACCACAAGAACTATATACGTATTGTCCTAACGTTTCCGTATAATATCAAGGTCTACTCCTCAGTACATTATGAGCCGAAAAGGAATAAAAATAGTTTCATAGCAAACTCTGGTAAAACTCAATGGATGTATACATTCAGCAGAATCTCCTGGTTAATATGCCACATACAGCTGTGCCACACATAATATCAAATGCATTGCCGGAAATGTTTGTGGCCAGCAAGCTGTCGAAACTAAAGCAGGTTACTTATCTGAGTCATGTAAATTGTTTCATAGTCCACGTCCCTACGCGTTTCGCCCCCTCCTGATATAGGGGCTCATCGGGGGGCCATCAGTAGAGGCAAAGCCATAGTGGCCTACAGTGCATGTGGAGAAATGGAGATTACCGCGTTCAATTTACGCTTTTTGTGACGTAGCAACGATATCGTTAATGAAATCGTTCTGTGTGACAGCGACCAACGATCAGGCCCCTGCTGGGAGATCGTTGGTCGCTGAGGAAAGTCCAGAACTCTATTTCGTCGCTGGATCTCCCGCTGACATCGCTGGATCGGCGTGTGTGACGCCGATCCAGCGATGTCTTCACTGGTAACCAGGGTAAACATCGGGTTACTAAGTGCGGCCCTGCGCTTAGTAACCCGATGTTTACCCTGGTTACCGGGGACCTCGGGATCGTTGGTCGCTGGAGAGCGGTCTGTGTGACAGCTCTCCAGCGACCAAACAGCGACGCTGCAGCGATCGGCATCGTTGTCGGTATCGCTGCAGCGTCGCTGAGTGTGACGGTACCTTTAGCTCCCTATATTGCCTCATTAGCCACTTCAGGCCATTTCGCATATAATTTGGAGATTACAGTACTCTCACTTCCACCATTAGGTGGAGCGCACGCTGCTCTGTATTCCAGGCCTCGTTCCCTTTCTCTGACCTCCCATCCTGCATTTCCATGCGGTGGGTCAGCAATGCGTCGCAGAGCTGCGGGCATACGCACTATAGTCTTTGCACTCCTCCATCTCTCAGGCTGAGTGCGGCGCTGACGACCCTCCGACCACGGCAGGTCAGCAGTACGTCATAGGGCTACGGACATGCGCACTGTAATCTTTGCACTCCGTCAAACACGCCGATCCAGCGATGTCAGCGGGAGATCCAGCGACGAAATAAAGTTCTGGCCTTCTAACTCCGGCCAACGATGGCACAGCAGGATCCTGATCGCTGCTGCGTGTCAAACACAACGATATCGCTATCCAGGACGCTGCAACGTCACAGATCGCTGTCGTCATCGTTCTAAAGTCGCTCAGTGTGATGGTACCTTAAGAAATGTCTCTATCTCCAGCAGAACTGCTTGTCACTGTTGTTCATAGTTTGATAGCACATATATATTTGAGTAACATTTATAAAATTCATATGAAAGTTCAATTATGAAATATTAATACATTTTTTTTCTTAAAGTCGGAGTCGGTACATTTCTACCGACTCCAACCAAAACTAACTCCGACTCCACAGCCCTGAATACATCTATAGTTCTTGTGGTTCGTTCTTGTTCTTCAGCCATGCCAATGACCGCTATAGAAGGAGCTTTAATATAAGGACAATCTGTCGTCCTCTGAGTGGACAACGTTTGGCAACTCTCAATAAATTCTAGCAATCACTAGAGGATTTATTCCCGTCCTAGGAGAGGTTTATTCATATTTTTATAGCCAAGGAAATTAGCTATTTGTGTGCACGGTGGAGGGTCTTGGGTTGGGTAGCCGAGAGGGTCTTCTGGGACAGCCGTCGCGGAGTGGGGGCGCCGTGTCGAACTTAGGGTGCCGACCTCCACTGTCAGGAAGGTGCAGCATGTGTAGGACCCTACTAGGGCCACATTAGGTTTGTGTACCATTATTTTTGATCTGGTATTTTTCAGATCAGTACCCCTGTACCAATACCCAGCTTCAGTTTGGTGATGGTAATTTATGTATTTGTCTAGTGGTGATTATTTGGCCTTTTAAAATATTTACAAATAAAGACTTTTTTTTAGGGTTTTTTTCATTGTGGTTTAGTTTTTTATTAACTGTAGAGGAAAGGGCAAGAGACTGTGCATGACTTATACAGAGGTCAGTGCAAAAAGAAGACGCAGAGCAAAGAGGGGAAAACAATGAAGTAGAGGAGGAAGACAAAGAACAAAAGGAAAGGCAATGAACGAGAAGAAAACAAACAATGAACAATGAAAATATAAAGTAGAAGATGAAGAAAACGAAGACAAAAAACAGAGGAAAATAATGAAGACAACAAGACAAACCAGGAGGAAGACAATGAACGATAAAAGAAGATAATGAAGAAGCCGAAGACAAGAACTAGTAGAAAACCATGAACAAGAAGAAGGAAGATGAGAAGAAGAAAAAAAATGGAGGAAAACGAAATAGAAGAGGAAGAGAATGAAGCAAAAGAGGAAGGAAACAAATCAGAAGACAAGAAAGAAGACGAGGAAAAATGGAAAACAATTACATAAAAGAGAAAAACCATGAAAAGAAGAAAAAGACAATGAAGGAAAAGAGAAATCAAAGGAACAAGAGGAAAACAATGAACGCAGAGATACAAGAAGCAGAAGGCAATAACCATGAACGGTGACGTGGAGGAAGACATTGGGGGGATTGTTCAGACATCGCCACAAGTCTCCGGATTATTCCTGGCGCAAGAAAATTAAATCTTTTCGCGCCGTGAGTCAACGACGAACCTTCTCGTCAATGTGATTGTGCAGCATTTGGCCACTGTCCCCATTTATTTGAAAAAGGTGAAAAAAAAATAATAATTGTAACGTTTCCACTAATTCTAGTGGCTTTTTCATTCCAGAATTCTGGCACAGACGAGACAGATACTAGATTCAATAAAAAGCGAGACGGAAGATGAACAGAAAAAGGAGGAACAAGAAGACAATGGTGCAGGGGGAAAATAAATAAAAAGTGGAGTCGTTGCCCATAGCAACTAATGACATTGCCATCCCAACCTAGGATGTCACAGTTTGTGCAGGGGTACGCTGCTTATTAACCACTTATTAAACTAACCAATGATCATTCCCAGAGAACACTAAAAATAAAGTGAAAAATAATAAAATGTTTTACAAAAAAAAAAAAAGAAAAGAAAATCAAAGTTTAACCCCTTCCCGACCTGTGACACAGCGTATGCGTCATGAAAGTCGGTGCCAATCCGACCTGTGACGCATATGCTGTGTCACAGAAAGATCGCGTCCCTGCAGATCGGGTGAAAGGGTTAACTCCCATTTCACCCGATCTGCAGGGACAGGGGGAGTGGTAGTTTAGCCCAGGGGGGGTGGCTTCACCCCCTCGTGGCTACGATCGCTCTGATTGGCTGTTGAAAGTGAAACTGCCAATCAGAGCGATTTGTAATATTTCACCCATTATAACGGGTGAAATATTACAATCCAGCCATGGCCGATGCTGCAATATCATCGGCCATGGCTGGAAATACTAGTGTGCCCCCACCCCACCCATCGCCCCCCCAGCCCCCCGATCTGGCCGGTACACTGCTCCGGCTCCCCTCCATCCAGTGCTCCGCTCCCCCCCGTGCTCTTGTCCGCTCCCCCCGTGCTCCAATCACCTGCCCGTGCTCCAATCACCCCCCCCTGCATTCAGATCCACCCCCCCCGTGCTCCGTTCCACCCCCCCGTGCTCCGTTCCAGCCCCCCCGTGCTCCGTTCCACGCCTGCCGCGCTCCGATTCCCCCCCCGTGCTCCGATCCCCCCCCCCGTGATCCCCCCCCACCCCATCATACTTACCGATCCAGCCGGGGTCCCGTCCGTCTTCTCCCTGGGCGCCGCCATCTTCCAAAATGGCGGGCGCATGCGCAGTGCGCCCGCCGAATCTGCCGGCCGGCAGATTCGTTCCAAAGTGCATTTTGATCACTGAGATATAATCTATCTCAGTGATCAAAATAAAAAAAATAATACATGACCCCCCCCCTTTGTCACCCCCATAGGTAGGGACAATAAAAAAATAAAGAAAATTTTTTTTTTCCACTAATGTTAGAATAGGGTTAGGGTTAGGGGTAGGGGTAGGGTTAGGGGTAGGGTTAGGGCTAGGGTTAGGGCTAGGGTTAGGGTTAGGGGTAGGGCTAGGGTTAGGGCTAGGGTTAGGGCTAGGGTTAGGGCTAGGGGTAGGGTTAGGGCTGGGGTTAGGGGTAGGGCTAGGGTTAGGGCTAGGGTTAGGGTTAGGGTTAGGGGTAGGGCTAGGGTTTCGGTATGTGCACACGTATTCTGGTCCTCTGCGGATTTTTCCTCTGCGGATTTGATAAATCCGCAGTGCTAAACCGCTGCGGATTTATGGCGGATTTACCGCGTTTTTTTCTGCGCATTTCACTGCGGTTTTACAATTGCGATTTTCTATTTGAGCAGTTGTAAAACCGCTGCGGAATCCGCACAAAGAAGTGACATGCTGCGGAATGTAAACCGCTGCGTTTCCGTGCAGTTTTTCCGCAGCATGTGTACAGCGATTTTTGTTTCCCGTAGGTTTACATTGAACTGTAAACTTATGGGAAACTGCTGCGGATCTGCAGCGTTTTCCGCAGCGTGTGCACATACCTTTAGAATTATAGAAAAAATTGAAAGCTAGCACTCAATCAAATAAAGTTCACGGTGCCAGTGAACGGGATACTCGATCCCACAAGTCATAAAGTCAAAGTAATCACTGCACTCGTATATTATCGAATTAGCAAAAAGTTTATTAAATATAAATTCGTGAAAAAGAGGTATTTGGCGAATTGACGTTTCGGCCAAACCTTGGCCTTGTTCACAAAATCGCCCGTTATAACTCTGTTGTTTTGTACAGAAAGGACCCTATTTGACCGGTGAGTCAGGTAAAGGAATAAAGTTGCATAACCATACTGAAATCATAAAGAGCGCTTGCCAGTGCACTGTAGCCGCAATTCCGGCTGGAAAGACACCTATAGCTGCCCTGTGTGTAATATCAGGGATACAGCTTGGGCTGTGTTCCTCCTGCGTTAATTGGAAAGCCCCAGAGGGAATGAGACCATATAATGCTGTATCGCTTATGCATGCAGAAGCATAGATGTATTCAGGGGTGTAATAGCGGAAGTGGACTCCCTGTATGGTGTGGTCTATTAAAGGCAGAACTGGGGATGATATCCGTCTCTGTATCCCTTGGCAGCAGGGGGCAAGCGTTGGTGGCGTAGTGGAGGAAGCCGACACAATCCTGTGTCACGGCGGTGAATCACCGCCGTGACACAGGATTGTGTCGGCTTCCTCCACTCCATTACTTTGACTTTATACCTTTAGAATTAGGCTATGTTCACACGGTGCGGATTTGGCTGCGGATTGGCCGCTGCGGATTCGCAGCAGTATTCCATCAGGTTTACAGTACCATGTAAACATATGAAAAACCAAATCCACTGTGCCCATGGTGCAGAAAATACCGCGCGGAAACGCTGCGTTGTATTTTCCGCAGCATGTCAATTCTTTGTGCGGATTCCGCGGCTTTTTACACCTGTTCCTCAATAGGAATCCGCAGGTGAAATCCGCACAAAAAACACTGGAAATCCGCGGAAAATCCGCAGGTAAAACGCAGTGCCTTTTACCCGTGGATTTTTCAAAAATGGTGCGGAAATATCTCACACGAATCCGCAACGTGGGCACATAGCCTTAGGGTTAGGGTTGGAATTAGGGTTGGGGTTAGGGTTGTGATTAGGGTTATGGCTACAGTTGGGATTAGGGTTAGGGGTGTGGGGGGGTTAGTGTTGGAGGTAGAATTGAGGGGTTACCACTGTTTAGGCACATCAGGGGTCTCCAAACGCAACATGGCGCCACCATTGATTCCAGCCAATCTCGTATTCAAAAAGTCAAATGGTGCTCCCTCACTTCCGAGCCCTGAAGTGTGCCCAAACAGTGGTTTACCCCCACATATGGGGTATCAGTGTACTCAGGATAAACTGCGCAACAATTACTGGGGTCCAATTTCTCCTGTTACCCTTGTGAATCTAAAAAAATGCTTGCTAAAACATCATTTTTGAGGAAAGAAAAATGATTTTTTATTTTCACGGCTCTGCGTTGTAAACGTCTGTGAAGCACTTGGGGGTTCAAAGTGCTCACCACATATCTAGATAAGTTCCTTGGGGGGTCTAGTTTCTAAAATGGGGTCACTTGTGGGGGGTTTCTACTGTTTAGGCACACCAGGGGCTCTGCAAACGCAATGTGACGCCCGCAGACCATTCCATCAAAGTCTGCATTTCAAAAGTCACTACTTCACTTCCGAGCCCCGGCATGTGCCCAAACAGTGGTTTACCCCCACACATGGGGTATCAGCGTACTCAGGAGAAACTGGACAACAACTATTGGGGTCCAATTTCTCCTGTTACCCTTGGGAAAATAAAAAATTCTGGGCTAAATAATTATTTTTGAGGAAAGAAAACGTATTTATTATTTTCACGGCTCTGCATTATAAACTTCTATGAAGCACTTGGGGGTTCAAAGTGCTCACCACACATCTAGATAAGTTCCTTTGGGGGTCTAGTTTCCAAAATGGGGTCACTTGTGGGGGGTTTCTACTGTTAAGCCACATCAGGGGCTCTGCAAACGCAACGTGACGCCCACAGAGCATTCCATCAAAGTCTGCATTTCAAAACGTCACTACTTCACTTCCGAGCCCCGGCATGTGCCCAAACAGTGATTTACCCCCACATATGGGGTATCAGCGTACTCAGGAGAAACTGGACAACAACTTTTGGGGTCAAATTTCTCCTGTTACCCTTGGGAAAATAAAAAATTGCAGGCTAAAAGATCATTTTTGAGAAAATAATTTTTTTTTTTATTTTCATGGCTCTGCGTTATAAACTTCTGTGAAGCACTTGGGGGTTCAAAGTCCTCACCACACATCTAGATTAGTTCCTTTGGGGGTCTAGTTTCCAAAATTGGGTCATTTCTGGGGGATCTCCAATGTTTAGGCACACAGGGGCTCTCCAAACGTGACATGGTGTCCGCTAATGATTGGAGCTAATTTTCCATTTAAAAAGCCAAATGGCATGCCATCCCTTCCGAGCCCTGCCGTGCGCCCAAACAGTGGTTTACCCCCACATATGGGGTATCAGCGTACTCAGGACAAACTGGACAACAATATTTGGGGTCCAATTTCTCCTATTATCCTTGGCAAAATAGGAAATTCCAGGCTAAAAAATCATTTTTGAGGAAAGAAAAATTATTTTTTATTTTCATGGCTCTGCGTTATAAACTTCTGTGAAGCACCTGGGGGTTTAAAGTGCTCAATGTGCATCTAGATAAGTTCCTTGGGGGGTCTAGTTTCCAAAATGGGGTCACTTGTGGGGGAGCTCCAATGCATAGGCACACAGGGGCTCTCCAAACGCGACATGGTGTCCGCTAACAATTGGAGCTAATTTTCCATTCAAAAAGTCAAATGGCGCGCCTTCCCTTCCGAGCCCTGCCGAGTGCCCAAACAGTGGTTTACCCCCACATATGAGGTATCGGCGTACTCGGGAGAAATTGCCCAACAAATTTTATGATCCATTTTATCCTACTGCCCATGTGAAAATGAAAAAATTGAGGCGAAAAGAATTTTTTTGTGAAAAAAAACTACTTTTTCATTTTTACAGATCAATTTGTGAAGCATCTGAGGGTTTAAAGTGCTCACTAGGCATCTAAATAAGTTCCTTGGGGGGTCTAGTTTCCAAAATGGGGTCACTTGTGGGGGAGCGCCAATGTTTAGGCACACAGGAGCTATCCAAACGCGACTTGGTGTCCGCTAACGATGGAGATAATTTTTCATTCAAAAAGTCAAATGGCGCTCCTTCCCTTCCGAGCCTTACCATGTGCCCAAACAGTGGTTTACCCCCACATGTGAGGTATTGGTGTACTCAGGAGAAATTGCCCAACACATTTTAGGATCCATTTTATCCTGTTGCCCATGTGAAAATGAAAAAATTGAGGCTAAAAGAATTTTTTTGTGAAAAAAAAGTACTTTTTCATTTTTACGGATCAATTTGTGAAGCACCTGGGGGTTCAAAGTGCTCACTATGCATCTAGATAAGTTCCTTGGGGCGTCTAGTTTCCAAAATGGGGTCACTTGTGGGGAAGCTCCAATTTTTAGGCACACGGGTGCTCTCCAAACGTGACATGGTGTCCGCTAAAGAGTGGAGCCAATTTTTGATTCAAAAAGTCAAATGGCGCTCCTTCCCTTCCAAGCCCTGCCGTGCGCCCAAACAGTGGTTTACCCCCACATATGAGGTATCAGCGTACTCAGGACAAATTGGACAACAACTTTCGTGGTTCAGTTTCTCCTTTTACCATTGGGAAAATAAAAAAATTGTTGCTAAAAGATAATTTTTGTGACTAAAAAGTTAAATGTTCATTTTTTCCTTCCTTGTTGCTTCTGCTGCTGTGAAGCACCTGAAGGGTTAATAAACTTCTTGAATGTGGTTTTGAGTACCTTGAGGGGTGCAGTTTTTAGAATGGTGTCACTTTGGGGTATTTTCATCCATATAGACCCCTCAAACTGACTTCAAATGTGAGGTGGTCCCTAAAAAAAATGGTTTTGTAAATTTCGTTGTAAAAATGAGAAATCGCTGGTCAAATTTTAACCCTTATAACTTCCTAACAAAAAAAAATGTTGTTTCCAAAATTGTGCTGATGTAAAGTAGACGTGTGGGAAATGTTATTTATTAACTATTTTGTGTCACATATCTCTCTGGTTTAACAGAATAAAAATTCAAAATGTGAAAATTGCGAAATTTTCAAAATTTTCGCCAAATTTCCGTTTTTATCACAAATAAACGCAGAATTTATTGACCTAAATTTACCACTAACATGAAGCCCAATATGTCACGAAAAAACAATCTCAGAACCGCTAGGATCCGTTGAAGCGTTCCTGAGTTATTACCTCATAAAGGGACACTGGTCAGAATTGCAAAAAACGGCAAGGTCTTTAAGGTCAAAATAGGCTGGGTCATGAAGGGGTTAAATCACTCCCAAGTAAAGAAATCGACAGAGGCGGCGATACGAGATCTGTCTAAGTCCAATCTAAGAAAATATAACATTATTTCACTTGTACGGTTAAGAAAAAAAAATGAAAAAAAACACAAATTGCTGTAATCACCGCAGAAATAGGGAAAAATGTAATAAAAATATATAAAACCGTCAACTCTCCCAGTAACAAAACAAAGTCCTGGCCGAATCCATCAATGGAAAACTAAAAAAAAAAGGTGATGTAACAAAGGGGGAGGAAAAAAAGGAAGGAGACAAAAAAAACACCGAGTCAGGAAGAGGTTAATCCGATCCCATGGAGGATCCCTCATAGTAGTCACAGCAGAAAGGAGCGGTCGCCCATAGCAACCAGAGCCCAAAATGAAAGCGGCCATCTGATTGGTTGCTATGGGCGACACCGCCATGTCCGCTCACAAGAGGCAGAGGAGCCGCGGGCAGCAGAGAATAATGACAACGATCAATGCGTCACCTCATCCAGGAGTCTCCGGGCGGTCAGCCGCTCCCACAACACCTTCACTTCCATTGTAAACGGGTAGAGGCTAAATCCAAGGCGGCTAAAGGACCTCTGCTGACGTCGTGCCCATGTGACCGGAAGGGGCGGCGCTTCTTCCTCCATAGAGCAGACAGAGCAGATATGAGGAAGCTGTGGCTGTCATGGCGGGATTTCGTGCAGGATTTAAAGTGTTTTGGGGTCGTTCTCCATAGTCACAGATCAGGTAAGTGGGAGTCTGCTTGGGGAGAAAGGGGTGATGCTTGCATGGGGCCGCATGTGCATGCTGTACAGGGGTCTGCCTGGGGAGAAGGAGGTAATGTTGCTTGCATGGGGCTGCATATGTATAGTGCAGGGGGGTCTGCCTGGGGAGAAGGAGGTAATGTTGCTTGCATGGAGCTGCATGTGTATAGTGGAGGGGGGTCTGCCTGGAGAGAAGGGGGTGATGCTTGCATGGGACTGCATGTGTATGCTGGACGGGTGGTCTGCCTGGGGAGAATGGGGTGATGCTTGCATGGGGCTGCATGTATATAGTGGAGGGGGTCTGCCTGGAGAGAAGGGGGTGATGCTTGCATGGGGCTGCATGTGCATGCTGGAAGGGGGGGGTCTGCTGGGGGAGATGGTGCTTGCATGGCACTGCGTGCTGGTGGTCTGCCTGGAGAAGGGGGGGACGTTACTTGCGTGGGACTGGGTGCTGGGGGCGCTACCTAGCAAAGGTGGTGACGTTGCTTGCGTGGGACTGCGTGCTGGGGGTGTGCCTGGGGGAAGGGGGTGATGCTTGCTTGAGACTGCGTGCTGGGGGTCTGTCTGGGGAAGGGGGTGATGCTTGCATGGGACTGCACGCTGGAGGGGTCTGCCTGGGGACGGGGGTGATGCTTGCATGGGACTGCACGTTGGAGGGGCCTGCCTGGGGAAGGGGGTGATGTTGCTTGCCTGAGACTGCGTGCTGGAGGGGCCTGCCTGGGGAAGGGTGACTGCATGCTGGGGTCTCTGTGGGAAGGGGGTCATGTTCCTTGCGAGCGGGGCTGGGTGTCTGTTGGGAAGGGGGGCTGCGTGCTGGGGGTCTCGGGGGAAGAGAGGCTGTGTGCTGGAGTCTGTTGGGAAGGGGTCATGTTGCATGCGTGGGGGATCTGTGTGCAGGGGGGTCTACCTGCAGAGTGGGGCTGATGTTATTTGCATGGGTCTGCATGGTGGGGGGGCTGTTGTGCTGTGCAGGTCAGTGTGTGATGTCACTTGCGGTGGGGGGTGAGTAGGGAAGTATAGTTCTACGTGTGAGGGGGCGAACAGGGTAGGGGATGAATGATGATGGAGATCTGAGGGATTGAGATTACTTAACATGAGATGGTGAGTCGGTCCTGTTGTGGTGGTTTTTTTTTTGTTGTTTTTTTTAACATAAAACTTTTTCACTAATATTATTGGGCACACATGACGTCAGGTTGATGACTGACCTATGACCTCTGGGAGCGAAACTGCGTGATAATAATGTCTCCAGATCCCGGGCTTTATTCTCTCCTCGCATGCTATACTGTTCAGTATTAGCCTGGTGGCCACTGGTGTCAGCCACTACTTGTATCGAGTTTTCTGCATGATTTTTTTTCTGTTTAATTCTAGGTATTGTGGCTTTCCCCCAGAGCAGTGACTTCTCTACAGATGTCATTTCATCTCTGGACTTCTCTTCACCAAGTGGAATGGCGGTGCCCCCACAATCCATGCGAGGACCCAAAGTGATGACACTGTGGGTGTCTGATAATGTCAGATAGATGAGTATATTTCCTACAAAAAAAAAACCCCAAAAGCAAAACCTCCCCCTGTGTCCCCGGGCCCGTCGGGGGCCCCCCTGTGTCCCCGGGCCCGTCGGGGCCCCCCTGTGTCCCCGGGCCCGTCGGGGCCCCCCTGTGTCCCCGGGCCCGTTGGGGCCCCCCTGTGTCCCCGGGCCCGTCGGGGCCCCCTGTGTCTGTATTCAGTGAGAGGAATTATGTGTTAAAGGGAACCTGTCAGACCCAAAATTGAAGTTGAGCTAAGACCACCAGCATCAGGGGCTTATCTACAGCATTCTGTAATGCTGTTGCTGTAGATAAGCCCCCGATGTATCCTAAAAGATGAGAAAAAGAGGTTATATTATACTCACGCAGGCAGTCCGATCTGATGGGCGTCGCGGTCCGGGGCCTCCCATCTTGATAGGATGACGTCCTCTTCTTGTCTTCACGCTGCGGTGCGCAGGCGCCGGGAAAGGTCAGAGAGGCTTGGGGCCTGCGCACTGCAGTACTTTGTGCTGGAGCCACAGTGTGAACACAAGAAGAGGACGTCATCTGATGAAGATAGGAGGCGCTGGACCGGACCGCGATGCCCATCGGACAGGACCGGGACTGTCACTGGGTGAGTATAGTCTAACCTCTTTTTTCTCTTCGCCACGACAGCACCCACTTGAGAGAGGGGATCCGCCCCTAGGAACAGGAAACCCTATGGAGAGAATAAAAGGGGCGGTCCCCCTCGCTCCCACAGTTGGTTTCCTGTTCCTACGGGAGACACCTGGAGAGAAGAGGATTCCCAGCCTGGATGCCGCTTGCACAGTTTACCTTATAGGGACGGCAAGGGCTCCAGAGCTGGAAGCGGCATCGGGGGTTCTATGGCAGCTTCCCCCCTCTGCCGGCAGGTACCGTGAGGCCAGGATCGGGGTGTCGCCTGGCTCACGGAAGAATCATCCAGCGCACCTGCAGGGACCGGACCGCTGGGTAAGACCCTGTGTCGCCATCTTCGGGAGGCGCACAGGCAGCGTGTGGCCCATGGTTTCTCCCCCGGAAGTATTGCTACAACTTCCGGGGTGACGTAAGAGGAGGACGGCGCCTGCGCGATTGCTGGGTGGAGGCGCAGGTGCGCACAGCAGAGCCGCAACCCGGATGTAGTGGTCACTTCCGGGTGCGGCAGGAAGAAGATGGTGGCCCCCATCTACAAAAGGACGCCGGCGCTGATACCCGGCGTCCATCATGGCATCTCCCCAGGACACAGCGTTGCCTTCAGCTGAAGTCACCGCTATTACTCCTGGAAGCCGGACTAGCAGCAGCCGCAGATCATCCTCCAAGAGCACCAGGGAAAAAAGATCGGACCGGTCAGCTCCTCCATCTGTGCCTCCGTCTCCTCCTCTCCAGCCGGTATTATGACTACAGCTTCAGGGGTGAGTGTTTGTCTACCCTATTTAAGCTGATTACAGTCCCCTCTTTTATCTAATTTCCTAGGTTAAAAGAACAGGAAAATCTAAACATAGGCAATGTGCCTTATGCTCTCAGCGCTCCCGGACACCTATTTAAAAAAGTTGTGCCATTCATGCATCGAATCCACCTTACGTGAGGAGTCTTCTGTAAGGTCGGAAGATATACGTAGCATGATTAGGGAGGAATTACGAGCCTTTCGAAGCTCGGATAAAGTTCCTGAGAGTAGGAAAAAATATAGTTCTCCTAGATCTGAACAGTCATCTGAGGTGGAGGATAAGGATTCGGACGATTCCCAAGAGGTTATATCCTCGGAAGGTGAACAGGATACATGTTTCCCTACAGACAGTATTGACAATCTAGTTAGATCAATACGTAATACTATGGGTATGGAAGATACTATAACCCCCAAGACACCACAGGACGTGATGTTTGCCGGCCTGTCTGAGAAAAAGAGACCTTCCTTTCCTGTTATCCCAGCGATAAAGGACTTGGTCAAAAAGGAGTGGGAAAGCCAGGGCAAAAAGGGTTGCCGTCTTCCTCAAAACGTCGCTATCCCTTTAACGATGATGATTTCTCCAAATGGTCGAAAGCCCCAAAAGTGGATGCGGCGGTGGCATCCACTTCTAGGAAATCTCTACTACCTGTAGAAGATTCTGGATCCTTGCAAGACCCACTTGATCGGAAAGCGGATTCCCTTTTAAAAAGAACTTGGGAATCTTGTACAGGAGCTTTAAAACCGGCTATCTCAGCCACATGTACGGCAAGGTCCATGTTGGTCTGGTTGAATGACCTTGAAGAAGGCTTGAAAGGTGGCCTTTCCCGCAATAAAATCATATCATCTATTCCGTTGATTAAAGGAGCTACGGCCTTTCTAGCTGATGCTTCAGCTGATTCCATCCGGTTGGCAGCCAAATCAGCAGGTCTGACCAACGCGGCTTGCCGCGCCTTGTGGTTAAAAGGGTGGAAAGGAGATCCACAAACGAAATCGAAGTTATGTGGTCTACCATGCCAAGGTGAGTACCTATTTGGTACTCAGTTAGATGAAATCCTTACCAAAGCGGGTGAGAGGAAGAAAGGGTTCCCCAATAACACTTACCTTCCATCCTATAGGAGAGCGTTCCGAAAGCCCATGTTCAATAGAAGACGGGACTATAAAAACCAGGACCGTTGGGCAAATAAAGACTTTAAACAAAAAGGAGACTTCTTCGGAAAACGCCCTTTCAAACCTGAGGATAAACCCCGTTAGGACAGATCTACCCGTTGGTGGTAGGTTGTCCTTCTTCTCCATACAGTGGCTGACAATAACCTCTAATCCATGGGCAACTAGCCTCATTACCACGGGCCTAAAATTAAAATTTTCCCAAGTCCCCCCGGACTCATTTTGTCTGACTTCCTTAAAGTCACCATCACAACAAGAAGCCTTGGAGCAGGAAATAATAACTCTCCTGTCCAAAGGAGTTTTGGTGGAAGTCCCCTGTCATCAAAAGGGAAGGGGATTTTATTCCCCTTTATTTTTTATTTCAAAACCTGACGGGTCATATAGAACAATAATTAACCTTAAGAGGCTAAACGTCTTCTTAGAGAATCAAACTTTTAAAATGGAATCTATTCGGTCAACTATTAAGCTTCTATTTCCCCATTGCTTCATGGTTGTTCTTGACCTTAAAGATGCATATTATCATCTTCCAATCTTCAGTGAACATCAAAAATATCTACGGGTGGCAGTTATGGTCAAAGGTCAGGTTCGGCACTATCAATACACAGCAATGCCCTTTGGTCTATCAATAGCCCCTAGCGTTTTCACAAAACTAATGTCAGAGGTAATGTCATATTTGAGGTTAAAAGACACCCTCATAATACCATATTTAGATGACCTATTGATAGTCGGGAACTCTTTCTCAATGTCATCAACGTTTAGCTGATTCAATTTCGTCCCTACAGGGGTTAGGGTGGTTAGTAAATTGGGAAAAATCAAGATTGTCCCCCACAACTAGGCAAAAATTTTTAGGAATTATTCTAGATTCTGCAAATCAAATGTGCTTTCTTCCTGAGTCAAAACAAATAACAATCATAAACAAAGTACAATCAGTGATTAACCACCCTCTAATTTCCCTAAGAGAAGGTATGTCCCTTCTCGGTTCATTCACTTCCTGTATTCCAGCTGTTCCGTGGGCCCAATTCCATAGCAGGAGATTACAATATACAATTCTTCGTGAGGAAGAGAGATTACATGGCCGACTGGATAGTCGTATTCCCTTACCATCAGATGTAATACAATCTCTCACTTGGTGGTTGAATCCGGATCATTTTACCAGTGGGGTTCCCTGGGTGGTTAAACCATCAAAAACTATCTTCACTGATGCCAGTCCTAGTGGTTGGGGAGCACACTTAGAAGATCAAATAGTGCAAGGTCTGTGGTCTCTTAGAGAATCGGATGATTCTTCTAATAAAAAAGAACTAAAAGCTATCTATCATGCCATATCTGAATTTCTTCCGCAGCTACACGGAACGCATACAAGAGTCTTTTCAGACAACATGACAGCGGTAGCATACATAAACCACCAAGGAGGAACAAGATCAGAAGCACTCATGTCTATAGCCAACGACATTCTAGCCATAGCAGAGGAGCATCTTCTGTCCCTGTCAGCACTGCATGTGAGTGGAATCGACAATTCGAGAGCAGATTTCCTCAGTCGCCACACTCTCCACCAAGGAGAATGGGTTCTAAGTCGTCGTATCTTTTGCATGATAGTAAAAAAATGGGGCACTCCCGAGATAGATCTCTTTGCGACAAGACAAAACAGGCAAGTCAAAAAGTTTGCCTCATTGTTCCGATCCGACAATCCAGATATCTTCGACGCCCTTCAAGTGCCATGGGTATTCAAGAAGGCATATGCCTTTCCCCCGCTGATACTACTTCCGACAGTGATCAGGAAGATAAGGGAGGACAGAGCAAACGAGATCTTAATCGCTCCGTTCTGGCCCAAGAGGCCATGGTTTTCCTGGCTGAGAGCCATGTCAATCTCAGACCCATGGATCCTCCCGGAGGATCGGGATCTTCTCTTCCAGGGCCTCTTCAACCACCCTCAGGGGAAGGGTCTTCGATTAACAGCCTGGAATTTGAGAGGCAGCTGCTAAACATGAGAGGATTCTCAAATAAAGTGATTGACACTCTGCTATTAAGTAGGAAAAAATCCACTACCTCCATCTACGCAAGAGTGTGGAAAAAATATTTAAACCTCTACCCAACGGCCCTATCAAATGAAATTCATATTCCCATGATTCTAGAATTTCTTCAAAAAGGGCGCGATCTAGGTCTGGCGGTCAGTACCTTAAAAGTACACATTTCTGCGCTAGGGGCTTTATATGGTCACGATATCGCAGGTAATAAGTAGGTAGCCAGATTTATTGCAGCATGCCAGAGGTCAGAGACAGTTCGAACTCCCCATGTACCACCTTGGGATGTTAATTTAGTTCTCGAAGCTCTTACAGACCATCCTTTTGAGCCTCTACATTCAGCTCACATAAAACATGTCTCCCTCAAGACAGCTCTTCTCGTCGCCTTAGTGTCAGCAAGAAGAGTAAGTGACATACAGGCACTATCGATAGATCCTCCCTTTATGTCAGTCTTCCCAGACAGAGTTGTCCTTAAAACAGACCCTTCATACTTACCCAAAGTATGCACTAAATTTCACAGAACACAAGAAATTTACCTTCCCTCCTTCTGTGATAACCCTACAAGTCAGGAAGAACAAAAATACCACCCATTAGATGTGAGGAGAGCCATATTAGCCTATTTGGATAGGACTAGCGCCTGGAGGAAGAGCAGGGCTCTCTTTGTTTCGTTCCAGGGTCATAGAAAAGGAGCTGGAATCACGAAGGGTACTTTATCTCGGTGGATTCGAGATGCAATATGTCTGGCCTATTCATCCAAAGGGGAGAATCCGCCTGAGACCGTAAGAGCACATTCCACCCGGGCGATTGCATCATCCTGGGCTGAACGAGCGGAGGTTCCGATAGAGCTGATATGTAAGGCCGCAACCTGGTCTTCACCTACTACCTTCTATAATCACTATAGATTGGATCTATCTGCCTCATCTGACTTGTCCTTCGGTAGATCAGTCCTTAACACGGTGATCCCTCCCAAATGACTATCTCTGAAAGTCTCTCAAGTGGGTGCTGTCGTGGCGAAGAGAAAACACCGGATTACGTACCGGTAATGCTCTTTTATAGAGCCACGACAGCACCCCTTCACTTCCCACCCTTATAGGTTTTATTTAGAAGCACGGTTAAGGGTGTTTGGTTCTTATAGTTAGCCATGTTTAAGTTAACTAATTATAAATGATGATATTGAATGACCTACTAAAGTCTGGTGGCCGGTTCCTCGCAATCTCTGTAAACCCAACTGTGGGAGCGAGGGGGACCGCCCCTTTTATTCTCTCCATAGGGTTTCCTGTTCCTAGGGGCGGATCCCCTCTCTCAAGTGGGTGCTGTCGTGGCTCTATAAAAGAGCATTACCGGTACGTAATCCGGTGTTTCTCATTTGTTCAGGATACATCGGGGGCTTATCTACAGCATTACAGAATGCTGTAGATAAGCCCCTGATGCTGGTGGGCTTAGCTCGCCCTTGATTTTGGGGATGACAGGTTCCCTTTAACCCCTTCATGACCTTGGGATTTTTTGTTTTTCTGTGTTCGTTTTTCGCTCCCCTCCTTCCCAGAGCCATAACTTTTTTATTTTTCTGTCAATCTGGCCATGTGAGGGCTTATTTTTTGCGGGACGAGTTGTACTTTTGAACGACATCATTGGTTTTAGCATGTCGTGTACTAGAAAACGGGGAAAAAAATTCCGAGTGCGGTGAAATTGCAAAAAAAGTGCAGTCCCACACTGGTTTTTTGTTTGGCTTTTTTGCTAGGTTCACTAAATGCTAAAAAATGACCTGACATAATGATTCTCCAGGTCAGTACGAGTTCATAGACACCTAACATCACTAGGTTATTTTTATCTAAGTGGTGAAAAAAAATTCCAAACTTTGCTAAAAAAAAAAAAAAAATTGCGCCATTTTCTGATACTCGTAGCGTCCCCATTTTTCGTGATCTGGGGTCGGTTGAAGGCTTATTTATTGCGTGCCGAGATGACGTTTTTAATGATAGAATTTTGGTGCAGATACGTTCTTTTGATCACCCGTTATTGCATTTTAATGCAATGTCGCGGCAACCAAAAAAACGTAATTCTGGCATTTCGAATTTTTTTCCCGCTACGCTGTTTAGCGATCTGGTTAATGCTTTTTTTTAATTGATAGATCGGGCGATTCTGAACGCGGCGATAGGAAATGTGTAGATTTGATATATTTTTTTTTTTTTATGGATTTATTTTGATTGGGGCAAAAGGGGGGTGATTTAAACTTTTATATTTTTTTTTTAACATTTTTTTTCAACTTTTTTTTTTTCACTTTTGCCATGCTTCAATAGCCTCCATGGGAGGCTAGAAGCAGGCACAACTCGATCGCCTCTGCTACAAACCATCAAGGACCTCTATGGTTACAATGGAGACGCATCGTCGACCCCCGATCATGTGACGGGGGTCGGCGATGACGTCATTTCCGGCCGCCCGGCCGGAAGCGGTAGTTAAATGTCGCTGTCTGCGTTTGACAGCGGCATTTAACTAGTTAATAGGTGCGGGCAGATCGCGATTCTGCCCGCGCCTATTACGGGCACATGTCAGCTGTTCAAAACAGCTGACATGTCCCGGCTTTGGTGCGGGCTCACCGCGGAGCCCTGCATCAAAGCAGGGGATCTGACCTCGGACGTACTATCCCGTCCAAGGTCAGAAAGGGGTTAAGCACCACAATACAATTTTTGCAGCTAAAGCACAAGGGGACTTTGGTACAAAATGTGTTTTTTGTCATTAATCTGTCTTTAATGTTTCATTTATTGTTTTGATTTCTTGAACTCTTTATTATTCATTTGTATGTATGTATATATTTATATATCTCTTTTTATTTCTAACTATTTGACTTGTAATAAAATAGTTTGACAGCTATGAGTTGAATTTTCATTTCTATAATTCTTAAGCGCGGGGTGACTGGAGAGTAATGCAGTTGGATCTGTATCAGGCTGAGTTTACACATTGCAGGTTATTGGGGAAACTATCTGTAGGGACGTCCTCACCAGTAGACCGGACCCGCACTTCCATGTAGCCCATACAGCCGGACTAGCTGTATGGTGTTTTTTTTTTTTTTTTTTTTTTTTTTTTTTTTTAAATCCATAATTGTTAAAGACATAAGCTGGTTCCAGGGAGCTCTTTAAGGTACACAAATGTGAAGTGTTTGCCATCAAGGATATGGTTTTACCAATGGGGGTTATCTTTTAAAAAAATATACTATTGCCATCACAGCCACCCTTGCCCAAACTTCACGGGCCTATAACAATACAAAGCATGTTCACCCAAGTCATGTCGTCGTAGATAAGAAAGAGACATTGCAGGAAACAGAGTTAAGAATTAGGGCCAATGTAGTGGTGTGGGTCTCTGAGACTTGTAATGCAGTGCATGATCTGCCAAACAATTCCCCAATGGGGATACTTTTTAAAAATACACTAGTGCCATCGCAGGCACCTAGCCCAAATATCAACGGCCTATAACAGTACTGAGCACGTTTGCCCTGGTGATCTAGTGGCAGGAACATTTTAGATTGCAGGAGACCGACTTAAGAAGTAGGCCCAATGTAATGTCATGCCCAGTTCCCCAATGTGTTGTCCTTTTTTTTTTAAAAAACAAGAGTGCCATCACAGCACCCTTGGCCAAAATGCACCGTACAGATCATGTTCACCCTGGTGATATATTGGTTCTGGATAAGGAGGAAGATAAGAACAAATAGACCCAATCTGGAAGCGTATACCCATGTGGGGTTGTGAAGAGGTGCATGAAAATACGCCTCCCAAAAAAAGGGAGAATATATGTGAAGTTATGTTTCGCTGTTTTCACTTGGTGGTGTACAGAAGTCTTTCCCAATCCAGGCCTTGTTCATTTTTATACCAGTCAGCCTGTCAGCATTTTCAGTTGACAGGCGGATGAGCTTATCTGTTATAATTCCACCAGCGGCACTGAAAAACCCCCTCAGACAGAATGCTAGCAGCAGGGCAGGCCAGGACCTCCAAGGCGTAGAGAGCCAGTTCATGCCACATGTCCAGCTTAGATACCCAATAATTCAAAGGCACAGAGGAATCACGGAGGACGTTTGTACGATCTGCAAGGTACTCCATCACCATCTTCCCAGACATTGCACTTCTTGTGACAGCACCCCTTGCCTCTGTGCCGCAACGATGGGAGTGTCTTGAGAAAACTGTCCCAGAACTTGGCCATTGTTCCCCTGCCTGTGCTGGATTGTACTTCTGTCTCTCTTGCTAGGATCTTTGGTTGTACAACAAACTCTGACGTCTGCTGCCATCGTTCTCACATGGGAATTTTCTAAAGGTACCTTCACACTCAGCGACGCTGCAGCGATACTGACAACGATGTCGATCGCTGCAGCGTCGCTGTTTGGTCGCTGGAGAGCTGTCACACAGACAGCTCTCCAGCGACCAACGACGCCGGGAACCAGGGTAAACATCGGGTTACTAAGCGCAGGGCCGCACTTAGTAACCCGATGTTTACCCTGGTTACCAGCGTAAAAGTAAAAAAAAAACAAACACTACATACTTGCCTCCCGCTGTCTGTCCCCGGCGCTGTGCTTTCCTGCACTGACTGTGAGCGCCGGCCAGCCGGAAAGCAGAGCGGTGACGTTACCGCTGTGCTTTCCGGCTGGCCGGCGCTCACAGCCAGTGCAGGAAGCAGAGCGCCGGGGACAGACAGCGGAAGGTAAGTATGTAGTGTTTGTTTTTTTTACTTTTACGCTGGTAACCAGGGTAAACATTGGGTTACTAAGCGCGGCCCTGCGCTTAGTAACCCGATGTTTACCCTGGTTACCAGTGAAGACATCGCTGAATCGGCATCACACGACGATTCAGCGATGTCTGCAGGGAGTCCAGCGACGAAATAAAGTTCTGGACTTTCTGCAGCGACCAACGGCATCACAGCAGGATCCTGATCGCTGCTGCGTGTCAAACTGAACGATATCGCTAGCGAGGACGCTGCAACGTCACGGATCGCTAGCGATATCGTTCAGTGTGAAGGTACCTTTAGTAATTCCGCTACAAGGGCCCTGTGGTACTGCAAAATTTTAGTACACTTCTCTGCCTCAGGCAGAAGAGATTGAAAGTTATCCTTGCAGCGTGGGTCTAGAAGTGTCACCAACCAGTAATGAGGGTCACCCAAAATTTTGATAATCCGAGGGTCACGTGAAAAGCAGCGCAACATAAAGTCAGCCATGCTAACAGGCAAGACTTCCATGTCCTCACCAACAGGACGACTGACGATTCTGTCCTCCTCCTCCCTGTCCTCAGGTCAACCCCGCTGAACGGAAGCAAATACAGATGTGTTTGTAGTACCATCTATAGCACTTGAAAGTAGCTCCTGTTCTTCCTCCTCCTCATTGCCTACCAATCCACGTTGAGAAGACATGAGGCTGGGCTGAGTGTAATCCCCCTGTATGTTTCCTTCCTCCATGTCCTCGTGTCCCGCCTGCAATGCATCCTCTTTGATTGTGAGCAGAGAGTTTTTCAGAATGCCGAGAAGCGGGATAGTGATGCTAATTATGGCATCATCGCCACTCACCATCTTAGTGCAGTCCTTAAAGTTTTGGAGGATGTTACATATGTCTGACATCCATGTCCACTCCTGAGGTCTTATGTGTGGAGTCTGACCTGAAATTCGACGGCCTTGTTGATGTTAGTAGTCAACAACGGCCCTCTTCTGCTCACAAATCCTTTCCAATATATGCAGCGTAGAGTTCCAGCACGTGGGGATGGGGACATCACACAACAGTCGGTGAGCTGGAATTTGAAAACGCTGCTGAAGCACGGCAAGGGCGGCTGAAGCTGTAGCTGACTTTCTAAAATGGGCAGATAGACGGTGTACTTTCACTAGCAGCTCCGGGTAGCTTTTCAGAAAATGTTGAACCAAGAGGTTAAGCACATGGCCAAGCAAGGTACGTGTGTGAGCTTACCTTGCCTCAGAGTCGCCACCAGGTTACGGCCATTTTCACACACGACCATGCCTGGCTGTAGGTTCAGCGGTGTCATCCAACCATCTGACTGCTCTTTCAGTGCTGTCCACAACTCTTCTGCATTGTGCGGTTTGTCATCTATGCAGATTAGCTTCAGCACAGCCTGTTGCCGCTTGGCTGAGGCAGTGCTTCCAGCTTCTGACTGATGTGTTGATTTCAGAGATGGAGGATGAAGAGGAGGAGGTGCAGGAGCTGTAGACTGTGGGGGCAACCCTGATTGACAAAGGGCCTGCAATCCTCGGCGTGGGGAGGATGTGTTTCATCCCAAGGTCCATCTGGGTCCTGGCTTCCACTATGTTAATTCAGTGTGCCGTGATTGAGATGTACTGTCCCTGCCCACAAGCACTTGTCCACGTGTCCATGGTTAGGTGGACTTAGCCGGTAACAGCATTGTTGAGGGCATGGGTAATGTGGGACACATGCTGGTGTAATGCCAGTATGGCACACCGGGAAAAATAGTGGCGACTCGGGACCGAGTACCTTGGGATGACCGCCCCCATCAGGTTGCGGAAAGCTTCCATCTCAATAAGCCTAAAAGGCAGCATTTCTAGCGCAAGCAGAAGATAAATATTAGAATTGAGGACTGTGGCCTGTGGAGCGTTGGCTGGGTATTTCTGCTTGCGTTCCAAAGACTGGGTTATAGACAACTGAACGCTGTGCTGGGACAAGGACGTGGACGGGCTTGCTGATGGTGCTGCTTGACTGTGGGCCACAACAGGTGCAGGGTTAGAGGCATCTTCACATGCACGGTGTACTGGGGATTGGCTTCTATGCAAAACAGTGGAAGAAGCAGTGGTGTGACCAGCAGGCAGTGGTCCTTGAGCCTGGGGTTCGGCCCACAAAGTCAGGTGCTTTGCTTGCATGACTGGTTGTTTTGCTACCCTTGCTGAAGCGGGCATGGCAGGTGCTGCAAATGGCCTGCTTAGGGTTATCGGCAGAGTCTTTAAAAAATAACCAGACTCGGGAAGATCTCACAGGTGGAATGGCAACTTCACTCATGTTGGTGTTACGGGGAACGGATGCACGCCTTCTGTCTGTGGCCACCACACTGCTTCTTCCTGCCTGTTGGGGGGATATGCCTCCTTCCCCATTTGTGCTGCTGTCATCCACCACCTCGTCTTCCACATCCGCACCCTGCTCCTCCTCCTGTCTTTCTAGCAATTGTGTCTCATCATCGTCCACCTCTTGTGACACTTTCCCACCATTGCCTTCGTGTGACTGGGGCTGGTCAAAGCTTTGGGCAGCTCTACATGCGATCTCATCTTTCCCCACTTCAAATTGACTGGGAGAGATTTCTGAATCAGGGCACTTGGCATGGTGGGAGGAAGAAGGATCAGGGTGAGGAATATCCTGGCCACACTCACGGCTACTCAGACTTGACCGTGTGGAAGACAAGGTGGTGGTGGTGATGGCTAAGTGACTGGAAGCATTATCCACTATCCAACCAACAACCGTTACACACTGCTCTGGCTTCAATACTGGTGTGCCGCGGTCCCCTAGACACTGGGACAGGAATATTGAGTGAGAAGATGTGGGTCTTTGTTGTTGCCCACTTTCACCTTGCCCACGGCCTCATCCTCTGAATGCACCATCAGCATCACGTCCACTTCCCTGTCCCTTGCCCTTTGCCTTAACCATTTTAAATGGACCACTGCACTATTTCAAATGCTCAACACAAAAGTCTTTATTAGTAGCGAAATAATATGTGATCAGTATGCCTGCAAATCTACGATTTTTCCAACCCAAACACTAGGCAGGCCTCAGCCTGAACTAACCGACTGTATTCAAATTTTTTTTTTAACCCCTTTCTGCCATTGGACGTAATATTCCGTCCATGTGGGGTGGGCCTTAATTCCCAAGGACGGAATATTACGTCCAGCGCGATCGGCCGCGCTCACGGGGGGAGCGCCGCCGATCGCGGCCGGGTGTCAGCTGCTTATCGCAGCTGACATCCGGCACTATGTGCCAGGAGCGGTCACGGACCGCCCCCGGTACATTAACCCCCGGCACACCGCGATCAAAGATGATCGCGGTGTGCCGGCAGTGCAGGGAAGCATCGCGCAGGGAGGGGGCTCCCTGCGGGCTTCCCTGAGACCCCCGCAGCAACGCGATGTGATCGCGTTGCTCTGGGGGTCTCCTACCTCCCTCCCTGCAGTAAGTCCCGGATCCAAAATGGCCGCGGATCCGGGTCCTGCAGGGAGGGAGGTGGCTTACCAAGTGCCTGCTCAGAGCAGGCACTTGGTAACGCTGCACTGCTCTCAGACAGATCGGTGATCTGTCAGAGTGCTGTGCAAACTGGCAGATCACCGATCTGTATTGTCCCCCCCTGGGGCAAAGTAAAAAAGTAAAAAAAAAAATTTCCAAGTGTGTAAAAAAAAAAAAAAAAAATCCTAAATAATGAAAAAAAAATATATATATTATTCCCATAAATACATTTCTTTATCTAAATAAAAAAAACAAAACAATAAAAGTACACATATTTAGTATCTCCGCGTCCGTAACGACCCGACCTATAAAACTGGCCCACTAGTTAACCCCTTCAGTAAACACCGTAAGAAGAAAAAAAAAAAAACGAGGCAAAAAACAACGCTTTATTATCATAGCGCCAAACATAAAGTGGAATAACACGCGATCAAAAAGACGGATATAAATAGCCATGGTACCGCTGAAAGCGTCATCTTGTCCCGCAAAAAACGAGCCACCATACAGTGACAACAGCAAAAAAATAAAAAAGTTATAGTCCTCAGAATAAAAGCGATGCAAAAATAATTATTTTTTTCTATAAAATAGTTTTTATCGTATAAAAGCGCCAAAACATAAAAAAAATGATATAAATGAGGTGTCGCTGTAATCGTACTGAACCGAAGATTAAAACTGCTTTATCAATTTTACCAAACGCGGAACGGTATAAACGCCTCCCCCAAAAGAAATTCATGAATAGCTGGTTTTTGGTCATTCTGCCTCACAAAAATCGGAATAAAAAGCGATCAAAAAATGTCACGTGCCCGAAAATGTTACCAATAAAAACGTCAACTCGTCCCGCAAAAAACAAGACCTCACATGACTCTGTGGACTCAAATATGGAAAAATTATAGCTCTCAAAATGTGGTAACGCAAAAAATATTTTTTGCAATAAAAAGCGTCTTTCAGTGTGTGACGGCTGCCAATCATAAAAATCCGCTAAAAAACCCGCTATAAAAGTAAATGAAAAAAATGTATTTATTTCCATTTTCCCATTAGGGTAGGGTTAGGGCTAGGGTTAGGGCTAGGGTTAGGGTTAGGGTTAGGGTTGGGACTAGGGTTAGGGCTAGGGTTGGGGCTAGGGTTAGGGCTAGGGTAAGGGCTAGGGTTAGGGTTAAGGCTACAGTTAGGGTTGGGGCTAAAGTTAGGGTTTGGATTACATTTGCGATTGGGATTAGGATTAGGGGTGTGTCTGGGTTAGAGGTGTGGTTAGGGTTACCGTTGGGATTAGGGTTAGGGGTGTGTTTGGATTAGGGTTTCAGTTATAATTGGGGGGTTTCCACTATTTAGGCACATCAGGGGGATCTCCAAACGCGACATGGCGACCGATCTCAATTCCATCCAATTCTGCATTGAAAAAGTAAAACAGTGCTCCTTCCGAGCTCTCCCGTGTGCCCAAACAGGAGTTTACCCCAACATACGGGGTATCAGCGTACTCAGGACAAATTGGACAACAACTTTTGGGGTCCAATTTCTCCTGTTACCCTTGGGAAAATACAAAACTGGGGGCTAAAAAATAATTTTTGTGGGAAAAAAGATTTTTTATTTTCACGGCTCTGCGTTATAAACTGTAGTGAAACACTTGGGGGCTCAAAGTTCTCACAACACATCTAGATAAGTTCGTGGGGGGGTCTAGTTTCCAACATGGGGTCACTTGTGGGGGTTTCTACTGTTTAGGTATATTAGGGGCTCTGCAAACGCAATGTGACGCCTGCAGACCATTCCATTTAAGTCTGCATTCCAAATGGCGCTCCTTCCCTTCCGAGCCCTCCCATGCGCCCAAACGCTGGTTCACCCCACATATGGGGTATCAACGCACTCAGGACAAATTGGACAACAACTTTTGGGGTCCAATTTCTCCTTTTACCCTCGAGAAAACACAAAACTGGGGGCTAAAAAATAATTTTGAGGGGAAATTTTTTATTTTATTTTCACGGCTCTGCGTTATAAACTGTAGTGAAATACTTGGGGGCTCAAAGTTCTCACAACACATCTAAATAAGTTCCTTGGGGGGTCTAGTTTCCAATATGGGGTCACTTGTGGGGGGTTTCTACTGTTTAGGTACATTAGGGGCTCTGCAAACACAATGTGACGCCTGCAGACCATTCCATCTAAGTCTGTATTCCAAATGGCTCTCCTTCCCTTCCGAGCCCTCCCATGCGCCCAAACGCTGGTTCTCCCCCACATATAGGGTATCAGCGCACTCAGGACAAATTGCACAACAACTTTTGGGGTCCAATTTCTCCTGTTACCCTCAGGAAAATACAAAACTGGGGGCTAAAAAATTATTTTTGTGGGAAAAAAATTTTGTTTTGTTTTTACGGCTCTGCATTATAAACTTCTGTGAAGCTCTTATTGGGTCAAAGTGCTCACCACACATCTAGATAAGTTCCTTAGGGGGTCTACTTTTCAAAATGGTGTCACTTGTGGGGGGTTTCAATGTTTAGGCACATCAGTGGCTCTTCAAACGCAACATGGCGTCTCATCTCAATTCCTGTCAATTTTGCATTGAAAGGTCAAACGGCGCTCCTTCCCTTCCGAGCTCTCCCATGCGCCCAAACAATGGTTTACCCCCACATATGGGGTATCAGAGTACTCAGGACAAATTGTGCCACAACTTTTGTGGTCCAATTTCTTCTCTTACCATTGGGAAAATAAAAAATTTGGGGCGAAAAGATAATGTTTGTGAAAAAAAATGATTTTTTATTTTTACGGTTCTGCATTATTAACTTCTGTGAAGCACTTGGTGGGTCAAAGTGCTCACCACACCTCTAGATAAGTTCCTTAGGGGGTCTACTTTCCAAAATGGTGTCACTTGTGGGGGGTTTCAATGTTTAGGCACATCAGTGGCTCTCCAAACGCAACATGGCGTCCCATCTCAATTCCAGTCAACTTTGCATTGAAAAGTCAAATGGCGCTCCTTCCCTTCCGAGCTCTGCCATGCGCACAGACTGTGGTTAACCCCCACATATGGGGTATCAGCGTACTCAGGACAAATTGTACAACAACTTTTGGGGTCCATTTTCTCCTGTTACCCTTGGCAAAATAAAACAAATTGGAGCTGAAGTAAATTTTTTGTGAAAAAAAGTTAAATGTTAATTTTTATTTAAACATTCCAAAAATTCCTGTGAAGCACCTGAAGGGTTAATAAACTTCTTGAATGTGGTTTTGAGAACCTTGAGGGGTGCAGTTTTTAGAATGGTGTCACACTTGGGTATTTTCTATCATATAGACCCCTCAAAATGACTTCAAATGAGATGTGGTCCCTAAAATAAAATGGTGTTGTAAAAATGAGAAATTGCTGGTCAACTTTTAACCCTTATAACTCCCTAACAAAAAAAATTTTTTGGTTCCAAAATTGTGCTGATGTAAAGTAGACATGTGGGAAATGTTACTTATTAAATTTTTTGTGTGACATATCTCTGTGATTTAATTGCATAAAAATTCAAAGTTGGAAAATTGCGAAATTTTCAAAATTTTCGCCAAATTTCCGTTTTTTTCACAAATAAACGCAGGTAATATCAAAGAAATTTTACCACTATCATGAAGTACAATATGTCACGAGAAAACAATGTCAGAATCACCGGGATCCGTTGAAGCGTTCCAGAGTTATAACCTCATAAAGGGACAGTGGTCAGAATTGTAAAAATTGACCCGGTCCATAACGTGCAAACCACCCTTGGGGGTAAAGGGGTTAAAGTTAATTTATGCAAAATAGTGCTGTATAGAATTTGAGTATCACACAGCCAAAAAATAAGTACACCGGCCTCCAATGCCCAAACTGGGAGCACAGAGATATATGACGGCTGTAACGGAAATACCACACTGGCAAATCTGTGGCCTTTGAAATTTTTAATGCGAAATAGTGCTGTATAGAATTTGACTATCACACAGCCAAAAAATAAGTACACCGGCCTCCAATGACCAAACATGGAGCACGCAGATATATGAGGCCTTTTTCGGTGAATTTAAAAGACCAAACAAAGAGGGGGCACAAGGGTCGCACACACAACTATGCTACGTATGCCTGACAAACTATAACTTTTCAACAGGCCTCAGTCTGACAGAACAGACTGTATTTTTTTGGGGGGGAGGGATTTTTAGGAAAAATAGGTACATAGACAGTAAATAAGCTGCAGCAGCAGGCAGTTATGGAGCTTTGGGAAGGATGCAGTGGGAGCAATCGACGCACATACAGAGCCTGCAGGTCTTGCACTGATGTGGATATGCTGTGCCCTGCCTACCAAGCGCTGCAATATCGGGACCCACGAATTAGCCCTAAAAAGGACTTTTGGTTTCTCAGGAGTTGTGGATGTAAGAGTTGCAGACCTACACTCACTCTAAAAACCACGATTCTGACCCTATCTCTGCAGCAACTCTCCCTACTCTCGCTGAAACAGGAACAGAATGCGGCGAGCAGGGCGGCGCCAAGACTCTTATACTCAGGATGATGCTGTACGGCCCAGCCAATCACTGCACGACACAACAAAGATGGCTGCCACGTTTCATGGCCTGGCAGACAATCCCTGCACCGTGATTGGGTCTCTAAAGTCCACCAAAACTTCTGGGTGGAGACTGCAGTTACCGCCGAATAATCCCAGAAATGCTCGGTGCTCGCCGAGTACCCCGATACACAAGCGAATAACGAGTAGTGGCAAGCACGTTCACTCATCACTATTTCTGAACTCTTCCTGAGTTAAAACATTAGTACTGTTGTTTCTAAATAATTAGGAACTTGTTTTCTTTGCATTATTTGAGGTCTGAAAGCACTGGGGTTTTTTTTATTTTGACAATTTTTCTTTGTTAGAAGAAAATGCTAAATGTATTGCTTGAAAATTCTGAGACATGTCAAAAGTTTATAGAATAAAAGAACAATTTACATTTTACTCAAAAATCTATAATATAACGCTGGGAGCGTCACTCTGTCCGAAGCCTCTATAGACTGCGCAAGCGTCGGCGCAGTCTGGGCCTCACAGAGCGACGCTCCCGGGAGATCGCGGTATGCGTAAGCACTGAACGCATACCGCGATCTCCACCGGAGAGTCAGGGACCGCCAGGAGGGAGGGTAAGTATACTCACCTTTCCCGGTCCCAGCGCTGCTTGCGGCTCCGTCTCCCGGCTCCTCTGCTCCCGGCTCCGGAGGGCGCGGACTGCGCAGGCGCCGATTCCTGCTGCCGGAATCGGCGCCTGCGCAGTCCGCGCTTTCCGGCGCCATTTTCTTGAAGACACACTCCGGCTCCACTGCAGGTGTGTCTTCAAGAAAATGGCGCCGGAAAGCGCGGACTGCGCAGGCGCCGATTCCTGCTGCCGGAATCGGCGCCTACGCAGTCCCCGCTTTCCGGCGCCATTTTCTTGAAGACATACCTGCAGTGGAGCCGGACGATAGGTGAGTATGGTATTTTTTTTTTTTTTATATGGCAGCAGCATTCGGGGGCATACACACTGGAGCGGGGGGCATATAATACAATGGTGGCGCAGGATGGGAGCAGCACATGACAGAACGGGCGCAGGATGGCAGCAGCACATGACAGAACGGCCGCAGGATGGCCGCAGCACATGACAGAACGGGCGCAGGATGGCCGCAGCACATGACAGAACGGGCGCAGGATGGCCGCAGCACAAGACAGAACGGGCGCAGGATGGCCGCAGCACATGACAGAACGGGCGCAGGATGGCAGCAGCACATGACAGAACGGGCGCAGGATGGCAGCAGCACATGACAGAACGGGCGCAGGATGGCAGCAGCACATGACAGAACGGGCGCAGGATGGCCGCAGCACATGACAGAACGGGCGCAGGATGGCAGCAGCACATGACAGAACGGGCGCAGGATGGCAGCAGCACATGTCAGAACGGGCGCAGGATGGCCGCAGCACATGACAGAACGGGCGCAGGATGGCAGCAGCACATGTCAGAACGGGCGCAGGATGGCCGCAGCACATGACAGAACGGGTGCAGGATGGCAGCAGCACATGACAGAACGGGCGCAGGATGGCCGCAACACATGACAGAACGGGCGCAGGATGGCAGCAGCACATGTCAGAACGGGCGCAGGATGGCCGCAGCACATGACAGAACGGGCGCAGGATGGCAGCAGCACATGACAGAACGGGCGCAGGATGGCCGCAGCACATGACAGAACGGGCGCAGGATGGCAGCAGCACATGACAGAACGGGCGAAGGATGGCAGCAGCACATGACAGAACGGGCGCAGGATGGCAGCAGCACATGACAGAACGGGCGCAGGATGGCAGCAGCACATGACAGAACGGGCGCAGGATGGCAGCAGCACATGACAGAACGGGCGCAGGATGGCAGCAGCACATGACAGAACGGGCGCAGGATGGCAGCAGCACATGACAGAACGGGCGCAGGATGGCAGCAGCACATGACAGAACGGGCGCAGGATGGCAGCAGCAAATGACAGAATGGGGACGCAGGATGGGAGCAGCAAATGACAGAACGGGCGCAGGATGGGAGCAGCAAATGACAGAATGGAGGCGCAGGATGGGAGCAGCACATGACAGAACGGGGGCGCAGGATGGGAGCAGCACATGACAGAACGGGGGCGCAGGATGGGAGCAGCACATGACAGGATGGGGGCGCAGGATGGAGCAGCACATGACAGAACGGGCGCAGGATGGGAGCAGCACATGACAGAACGGGGGCGCAGGATGGGAGCAGCACATGACAGGATGGGGGCGCAGGATGGAGCAGCACATACCAGGATGGAGACCATATACCAATATAAATGCTCGCCACCCGGGCGTAGAACGGGTTCAATAGCTAGTATATCTATAAAGAGAAAAATCAGATAAACTGAACATTTTGCAGTGGTCTCTTAATTTTTGCCAGAGCTGTAAGTATAATTACAACTGTGATTTGTCAAAAATCAGAGCTGACATCAAGCCCAGGGTTAGTAATAGAGAAGTGTCTATGAAACACCCCGACTACTAACATTGTAAGTAAAAATAAAGAAACACAGATTAAAAACATGTAATTAAAATATAAAAACAGACACCCTCTTTAACCCATTTACCCCCCCAAAAAAGAAAACACCTGCAGGTTCAAGGAGATCCACAAGGTCCAGTGTAATCCACATCGAGGTCCCAAGACGATCCCCAGCTCCAATACATACAGTAGCCACAGTGACATCATAAAACGTGACCCCTCCCCGTGTCCGCCGTACACACACTAAGGGTGGCATGGAAGCCGCCACCTGTGAGGTCACTGGAGATAACAGTTTGTGGTTATCACAGAACCCTCTGAGCCGCCAACTGTCACTTGAGGTGAACTCAAGGAGCACAGTGACCGGCAATATGCATAACCTGGCGGAAACATTGTAGTAGGTTGGATTGCCGGACTGCCCCCTGCGTGACACAGGGGCACTACAGCACGGAAGTCCGACAGTGAACCAGTGGAATCATTACAGTGCATCAGATTGGTGAAACACTGTTGGACTGCGTTGCCCACTAGAATTTGTTACATACAGCCAGGGCCGCCATCAGGGCATTACAGCGGTGACTGGCGTATGGGGCCCGGTGAGCAGAGGGGGCCTCTTACCTGCTCACCGGGCCCCTACCGACAGCCGCAGGCTGAACCGGGCCCTTAGCTACAGCTGTTCAACGCTATTGACGTGCGGGCCGCGCCCGCATGTCAATAGTTGTCAGCCGCAGCGTGAAGGTCGCCGGCATCTGACGTCATTGTCAGTCGCCGGCGAGTGCACGCTGCAGCTGCGTGGAGAGAGCAGGAGCGCGGCAGGAAAGCAGAACTTGTTTTTTTTTTATTGAGAGAAGCGATCCGGGGAGGGGGGGGGGAATTGGGGGGGTCAGGGCAGTAAAGCTGGACACGGGGGGGGGGGGGGGGCAGTAAAGCTGGACACAGGGGGGGGGGGCAGAAAGCTGGACACAGGGAGGGGGGGCAGAAAGCTGGACACGGGGGGGGGCGGAAAGCTGGACACGGGGGGGGCAGAAAGCTGGACACGGGGGGGGGCAGAAAGCTGGACACGGGGGGGGGCAGAAAGCTGGACACGGGGGGGGGGGGCAGAAAGCTGGACACTGGGGGGGCAGAAAGCTGGACATGGGGGGGGGGCAGAAAGCTGGACATGGGGGGGGGGGCAGGAAGCTGGACACTGGGGGGGGCAGAAAGCTAGACACGGGGGGGGCAGAAAGCTGGACACGGGGGGGGCAGAAAGCTGGACACGGGGGGGGCAGAAAGCTGGACACGGGGGGGGCAGAAAGCTGGACACGGGGGGGGGGCAGAAAGCTGGACACGAGGGGGCAGAAAGCTGGACACGGGAGGGGGCAGAAAGCTGGACACGGGGGGGGCAGAAAGCTGGACACGGGGGGGGGGGCAGAAAGCTGGACAGAGGGAGGGCAGAAAGCTGGACACAGAGGGAGGGCAGAAAGCTGGACACAGGGGGGAGGCAGAAAGCTGGACACAGGGGGGGAGGCAGAAAGCTGGACAGAGGGGGGCCCGGAAAGCTGGACACAGAGGGAGGGCAGAAAGCTGGACACAGAGGGAGGGCAGAAAGCTGGACACAGAGGGAGGGCAGAAAGCTGGACACAGGGGGGGAGGCAGAAAGCTGGACACAGGAGGGGGGCAGAAAGCTGGACACGGGGGGGGGGCAGAAAGCTGGACACGGGGGGGGCAGAAAGCTGGACACGGGGGGGGGCAGAAAGCTGGACACGGGGGGGGGCAGAAAGCTGGACACGGGGGGGGGCAGAAAGCTGGACACAGGGGGGGGGCAGAAAGCTGGACACGGGGGGGCAGAAAGCTGGACACGGGGGGGGGGGCAGAAAGCTGGACACGGGGGGGCAGAAAGCTGGACACGGGGGGGCAGAAAGCTGGACACGGGGGGGGGGCAGAAAGCTGGACACGGGGGGGCAGAAAGCTGGACACGGGGGGGCAGAAAGCTGGACACGGGGGGGCAGAAAGCTGGACACGGGGGGGCAGAAAGCTGGACACGGGGGGGCAGAAAGCTGGACACAGGGGGGGGCAGAAAGCTGGACACGGGGGGGCAGGAAGCTGGACACGGGGGGGCAGGAAGCTGGACACAGGGGGGGCAGAAAGCTGGACACAGGGGGGGCAGAAAGCTGGACACAGGGGGGGGCAGAAAGCTGGACACAGGGAGGGCAGAAAGCTGGACACAGTGACGGGGCAGAATGCTGGACACAGTGACAGGGGCAGAATGCTGGACACAGTGACAGGGATTATATCACAGAACATATAATAAAGGTGCCAACAAAAACAGAAATTCACAGCAAAGGAACACCATATATGAATAGAAAAATATACCTAATAAAACTTAACATTTAATAATACTCTTTATAATAAAAACACATACCACATACAACCTAAAACCAGTACCAGTTGTTTGTATCTGTACCCCTACCTTGCTGCGGAGGTTGGCACCCTATATATCATACTAGCTGAAGAGCCCGGCGTTGCCTGGGCATAGTAAATATCTGTGGTTAGTTATAGCACCTCACTTCTCTTATTTTCCCATCCCGCCTCTCATTTTCCCAATCACATCTCTCATTTTCTCCCGCACTCCTCTCATTCCCCCCTAACACTTGTCATTTCAACCTCACATCTGTCATTTTCTGATCACTCCATTATTTTTCCTCACTCCTCTCATTTTGCACTCACACCTTTTCATTTTCACCTCACACCTCTCATTTTCACCTCATCACCTCAGTATATACATGTTTGTCATCTCCCTTATATATAGTATACATCTGTATGTCATCTCCTGTATATAGTATATACCTGTATGTCATCTCCCCTGTATATATTATATACCTGCTGTGTGTCATCTCCCCTATATATAGTATATACCTGAATGTCATCTCCTTCTATATATAGTATATACCTGTATGTCATCTCCTCCTGTATATAGTATATACCTGTGTGTCATCTCCTCCTGTATATAGTATATACCTGCATGTCATCTTCTATATATAACATATACCTGTATGTCATCTCCTCCTGTATATAGTATATACCTGTAGGTCATCTGCTCCTGTATATAGTATATACCTGTGTGTCATCTCCTCCTGTATATAGTATATACCTGTATGTCATCTCCTCCTGTATATATATATGTACCTGTATGTCATCTCCTCCTCTATATAGTATATACCTGTGTGTCATCTCTCCTGTATATAGTATATACCTGCATGTCATCTTCTATATATAGCATATACCTGTATGTCATCTCCTCCTGTATATAGTATATACCTGTAGGTCATCTGCTCCTGTCTATAGTATATACCTGTGTGTCATCTCCTCCTGTATATAGTATATACCTGTATGTCATCTCCTCCTGTATATATATATGTACCTGTATGTCATCTCCTCCTCTATATAGTATATACCTGTGTGTCATCTCTCCTGTATATAGTATATACCTGTGTGTCATCTCCTCCTGTATTAGACCTCGTTCACACGTTATTTGCTCAGTATTTTTACCTCAGTATTTGTAAGCTATATTGGCAGCCTGATAAATCCCCAGCCAGTAGGAAGCCCTCCCCCTGGCAGTATATATTAGCTCACACATACACATAATAGACAGGTCATGTGACTGACAGCTGCTGTATTTCCTATATGGTACATTTGTTGCTCTTGTAGTTTGTCTGCTTATTAATCAGATTTTTATTTTTGAAGGCTAATACCAGACTTGTGTGTGTTTTAGGGCGAGTTTCGTTTGTCAAGTTGTGTGTGTTGAGTTGCGTGTGGCGACATGTATGTAGCGACTTTTGTGAGATGAGTTGTGTGTGGCAACATGCGTGTAGCAACTTTTTGTGTGTCGAGTTGCATGTGACAGGTTAGTGTAGCAAGTTGTGTGCAGCAAGTTTTGCGCATGGCGAGTTTTGCACGTGGCGAGTTTTGTGTGTGGTGCCTTTTGAGTATGTGCAAGTTTTGTGTGAAGAAATTTTGCATGTGTTGCAACTTTTGTGCATGTGGCAATCTTTCCGCATGTGCAAGTTTTGCGTGTGGCGAGTTTTCCATGAGGTGAGTTTTGCACTTGTGGCGAGTTTTGCAAGAGCCTAGTTTTTGCATGTGGCGAGTTCTGCGCGTGGCGAGTTTTGAGCGGCGACTTTTGTGTTTCGACTTTTATGTGGCGAGGTTGGTGTATGTGTGGTGAAATGTGTGCTGAGGGTGATATGTGTTCAAGCACGTGGTAGTGTGTGGCGCATTTTGTGTGTGTGTTCATATCCCCGTGTGTGGTGAGTATCCCATGTCGGGGCCCCACCTTAGCAACTGTACGGTATATACTCTTTGGCGCCATCGCTCTCACTCTTTACGTCCCCCTTGTTCACATCTGGCAGCTGTCAATTTGCCTCCAACACTTTTCCTTTCATTTTTTCCCATTATGTAGATAGGGGCAAAATTGTTTGGTGAATTGGAATGCGCGGGGTTAAAATTTCACCTCACAACATAGCCTATGACGCTCTCGGGGTCCAGACGTGTGACTGTGCAAAATTTTGTGGCTGTAGCTGCGACGGTGCAGATGCCAATCCCGGACATACACACATACACACATTCAGCTTTATATAGTAGATATAGGGTGTCAACCTCCGCAGCAAGGTAGGGGATAGGTAGTCTGTATCCTAGGGATTGAGAGCACCCTGTATCTTTGTCTTATATCTTTGTGTCAAACAACTGGTACTGGTTTTAGGTTGTATGTGGTATGTGTTTTTATTATAAAGAGTATTATTAAATGTTAAGTTTTATTGGGTATATTTTTCTATTCATATATGGTGTTCCTTTGCTGTGAAACACAGTGACAGGGGCAGAATGCTGGACACAGGGGCAGACTCTGAGACCCGGGGGCAGAATGCTGGACATTGAGGCAGAATGCGAGACACGGGGCATGATTGGAGACACGGGGCAGGATGAAAGACATGGGGGCATGACTGGAGACAGATGGGGGAGGATTGGAGACAGATGGGGGAGGATTGGAGACACAGGGGGCATAATTGGAGACAAGTCGCAGAATTGCAGACACAGGGGCATGGTTGGAGACATAGGGGGCAGAATGGAGACATGGGGCATGATTGGAGACACTGGGGGCAGAATTGGAGACAGATCGTGCAGGATCATGGGGCAGGATGGATATGATGGGGCCGGATGGAGAGATCACATGGGGCGATCATATGGGGCAGGATGGGAGAACATATGGGGCAGAATCGATACTCATGAGGGCAGGATGGGAGAACATATGGCTGACGCCAGGAATGAGACACACGGTGGCCAGGATGGGGAATATTATTACCATAGGGGCTAATTAAGGAATATTATTACTGCAGTGATGTATTTATTTTATTTTTTGAGTATACTGTTTTAAATGAGGGGGCGGTCCTGTTACTGTATAGAGTGATACTATGTTGCCTCTTTTTCTTCATGTGGTGTAATGTAGAAGTTGTGAAAAATTACAGTTAGGGCCAGAAATATTTGGACAGTGACACAATTTTCGCGAGTTGGGCTCTGCATGCCACCACATTGGATTTGAAATGAAACCTCTACAACAGAATTCAAGTGCAGATTGTAACGTTTAATTTGAAGGGTTGAACAAAAATATCTGATAGAGAATGTAGGAATTGTACACATTTCTTTACAAACACTCCACATTTTAGGAGGTCAAAAGTAATTGGACAAATAAACATAACCCAAACAAAATATTTTTATTTTCAATATTTTGTTGCAAATCCTTTGGAGGCAATCACTGCCTTAAGTCTGGAACCCATGGACATCACCAAACGCTGGGTTTCCTCCTTCTTAATGCTTTGCCAGGCCTTTACAGCCGCAGCCTTCAGGTCTTGCTTGTTTGTGGGTCTTTCCGTCTTAAGTCTGGATTTGAGCAAGTGAAATGCATGCTCAATTGGGTTTAGATCTGGAGATTGACTTGGCCATTGCAGAATGTTCCACTTTTTGGCACTCATGAACTCCTGGGTAGCTTTGGCTGTATGCTTGGGGTCATTGTCCATCTGTACTATGAAGCGCCGTCCAATCAACTTTGCAGCATTTGGCTGAATCTGGGCTGAAAGTATATCCCGGTACACTTCAGAATTCATCCGGCTACTCTTGTCTGCTCTTATGTCATCAATAAACACAAGTGACCCAGTGCCATTGAAAGCCATGCATGCCCATGCCATCACGTTGCCTCCACCATGTTTTACAGAGGATGTGGTGTGCCTTGGATCATGTGCCGTTCCCTTTCTTCTCCAAACTTTTTTCTTCCCATCATTCTGGTACAGGTTGATCTTTGTCTCATCTGTCCATAGAATACTTTTCCAGAACTGAGCTGGCTTCTTGAGGTGTTTTTCTGCAAATTTAACTCTGGCCTGTCTATTTTTGGTATTGATGAATGGTTTGCATCTAGATGTGAACCCTTTGTATTTACTGTCATGGAGTCTTCTCTTTACTGTTGACTTAGAGACAGATACACCTACTTCACTGAGAGTGTTCTGGACTCCAGTTGATGTTGTGAACGGGTTCTTCTTCACCAAATTAAGTATGCGGCGATCATCCACCACTGTTGTCATCCGTGGACGCCCAGGCCTTTTTGAGTTCCCAAGCTCACCAGTCAATTCCTTTTTTTCTCAGAATGTACCCAACTGTTGATTTTGCTACTCCAAGCATGTCTGCTATCTCTCTGATGGATTTTGTCTTTTTTTTCAGCCTCAGGATGTTCTGCTTCACCTCAATTGAGAGTTCCTTTGACCGCATGTTGTCTGCTCACAGCAACAGCTTCCAAATGCAAAACCACACACCTGGAATCCACCCCTGACCTTTTAACTACTTCATTGATTACAGGTTAACGAGGGAGACGCCTTCAGAGTTAATTGCAGCCCTTAGAGTCCATTGTCCAATTACTTTTGGTCCCTTGAAAAAGAGGACGCTATGCATTACAGAGCTATGATTCCTAAACCCTTTCTCCGATTTGGATGTGGAAACTATCATATTGCAGCTGGGAGTGTGCACTTTCAGCCCATATTATATATATAATTGTATTTCTGAACATGTTTTTGTAAACAGCTAAAATAACAAAACTTGTGTCACTGTCCAAATATTTCTGGCCCTAACTGTAAGTAATGTATTCTACAAGCGGAGCTCGAGATAACTGTGTTATTTCCTGCAGAGACAAGCCCTGGCTGGATGAAATGATGGCGGTCTGTGCTGGATGAAAGATGAAGGACTTCACCTAGAGACGTCACTGGTGAGTCAGTGTTTTACCTATACACTGACACTATACACTGTATACTATATACAGAGCTCCTGTGTATAATGTCACCAGTGATCTCTGTATTACCTCTACACAGACACTGCATACTAAGTACAGATCTGTGTATAATGGCACTTATGGTGATAGTATGGTGCTTTTTTTTTAATTACTGATCAGAATTGTAGTATTCGGTCACTTTGTGGTGGTAATATGTGGTCTGGTCATGGTGTTGTGGTATTTGTTCCTTGTATGTAGTATTATAGGTCATTTTAAAAATTGAAAAATAAATAAAAATATACCTAAATTGTATTGCATATTTTAACAAATATTTAGTAGGTTACAGTAGAGTAGGGCCCGGCCAAAAGTGTCTACCGTGTTATGGTGGCGGCTTAAAAAATCTTTTGGCTAAAACAAAAGCTGCCGGTTATATGTGTGATCTGGTGATGGGAGCTGTCAATGTGTGATAGGTGAGAAGTGGAGTTTTTCCAAGAGAGCGGTGGGACTGTGGACAGTTTGAGGGGTGGAGCGTGGAGGCGGGGCTGGGGTGGAGCCTGGGCGGAGTCTCAAGGGGGCCCCGAAAATTTTGCCAGTATGGGGCCCCGAAATTTCTAGTGGCAGCCCTGCATACAGCAAGCTAAATCTAAGTGGGCAGAAGGACCTGGTGTTTTAGCTTACTAAGGCTATGGTCACATTGCGTTAGGGCAGTCCGTTTAGCGCATAGCGCTACGGACTGCGCTAACGCAATGTCCCAAAAGGGATCGCGTTAGCCAATCTGCGATAGCAAGGAACGGACCGCGAACGCTGCAAGCAGCGTTCGCGGTCCGTCACTCAAATGACGGCACATCGCTAGCACACGCCCAATGTGGGCGTGCGCTAGCGATGCGTTCACCATTACAGGCTATGGCGGCATTAACAGACTACATTGCACCGCGTTATGCCGCGGTGTAACGTAGTCCGTTAAACGTGGTCACATAACGCAATGTGTCCCTAGCCTAAGTCTGGTATTAAACCACTTCAAGGGACCTGGTCATTTATCCCACTGGGATTTAGCTTTCTCACAGGGAGCAGGCTAAATTCAAGTTGGCAGAAGGACCTGGTCCACTTGGCCAATAATTATAGTATTAACCCCTTCACAACGCATGATGCAGTTACGTCATATATCATAGAAATATAAGAAAAAAAAAATATTGCTTTTGCTCAATTAAAAAAAAATACACAAATTTGGAATTGACGTGTTCAGAAAGGTCTGACCAATCAAAATGTAAAATAATCTGACCAGTAAACGGCATAACGAGAAAAAAAACTCGAAACACCATAATGACTTTTTTTTTGGTCGCCGCAACATTGCAATAAAATGAAATAAGAGGTGATCAAAACATGGTATCCGCGCCAAAATGGCATCAATAAGAACGTCCCGCCAAAATAAAAAAAATTCCCAACGGCGATGTGGTTGGAAAAATAAGTTATGGGAAGGAAAATAATGTTAAAAAAACGGAAAATCGCCCGAGGGTTAAAACACTCCTAGGTGCATGCATGGAAAAAAAATCTGTGGTTGTGTGATCTACAAAAATGATCACCAGAAAATAAAACGGGACGCGGATGAGATTGGCGCAGAATATTGTACACACTGGGATTAAGGGGAAAATTCTTGCGTATAATTGTCACATATAAATAAATGTGTGATCAGATGTCATATTTAGTCTGCGGCTCAATATTACTGCAAAAAAAAATCACGACAGGATTCATCTATATCTATATACAATAAGGATCCTTCTGTCTACTGGGATTTAGCATCTTATATAGAGCAGGCGAAATCCAAGTCGGCTAAAGCAGGGGTCCCCAACTCCAGTCCTCAAGGCCCACCAACAGGTCATGTTTTCAGGATTTCCTTTGCATTGCACAGGTGATGCAATTATTACCTGGGCAAGACTAAGGAAATCCTGAAAACATGACATGTTGGCAGTGGCGTAGGAAGGGGGGGGCGGTCCGCCCCGGGCGGCACAATGCTGTGGGCGGCCGGCGCTGCAGAAGAAGATAAAAAAAAAAAAAAAAAAAAAAAAGACGCCCCTTTAAATCTTCGGGCGGCGCCGTCCGCCGCCACGACCAGGGCCAGCTCCCCCCACCCCCGGGTCCCGCCCCCGCCCCCGCCCCCCGCTCTATACTCACCTCTCCTGGTTCCTGCGGCGCCGGCAGCTGCAGCCTCCTCTGACTCTGCGACGTCTCAGAGCAGAGGGCGCGATGACGTCACTACTGTGCGCGCCGCTCTGCCTCTCTGTCCTGAGCGTCGCAGAGCCGGAGAGACGCTGACTGCACCGGACCTGCGCTGGGAACGGGAGAGGTGAGGATTTTACTTTTTTTTTTTTTTCTTTATTTCTGACTGTCTGGGGCTGGGGCAATGCTGGAGACCATGGGGCAGAATGCTGGACACACTGGGGCAATACAGGAGACCATGGGGCAGATTGCTGGACACACTGGGGCAATACTGGAGACCGTGGGGCAGATTGCTGGACACACTGGGGCAATACTGGAGACCATGGGGCAGATTGCTGGACACACTGGGGCAATACAGGAGACTATGGGGCAGATTGCTGGACACACTGGGGCAATACTGGAGACCCTGGGGCAGATTGCTGGACACACTGGGGCAATACAGGAGACTATGGGGCAGATTGCTGGACACACTGGGGCAATACTGGAGACCATGGGGCAGAATGCTGGACACACTGGGGCAATACTGGAGACCATGGGGCAGAATGCTGGACACACTGGGGCAATACTGGAGACCCTGGGGCAGATTGCTGGACACACTGGGGCAATACTGGAGACCCTGGGGCAGATTTCTGGACACATTGAGGCAATGCTGGAGACCCTGGGGCAGACTTCTGGACACACTGGGGCAATGCTGGACACTGGGGCAGATTGCTGGACACACTGGGGGTAATATACTGGACACACTGGGGCAATGCTGGACACTGGGGGTAATATGCTGGACACACTGGGGCAGACTGCTGGACACACTGGGGAAAGGCTGGACACTGGGGCAGATTGCTGGACACACTGGGGGCAGTGCTGGACATACTGGGGCAGATTGCTGGACACACTGGGGGTAATATGCTGGACACACTGGGGCAGATTGCTGGACAACATGGGGGTAATATGTTGGACACACTGGGGCAGATTGCTGGACAACATGGGGGTAATATGCTGGACACACTGGGGGCAGGACTTGAGGCATGGGCAGAATGTAGATACGGGGCATGATTGGAGACACGGGGCAGGATTGGATCATGGGGCAGGACGGATACGATGGAGGCTGGTGGGGCAGGATGGGGAGATCATATGGGGTAGAATGGATACTCATGAGGGCAGGATACGACAACATATGGCTGGAGCCAGGAATGAGATAAACGGGGCCAGGGTGGGGAATATTATTACCATAGGGGATAATTAAGGGATATTGTTACTGCAGTGATGTATTTATTTTATTTTTTGAGTATACTGTTTTAAATGGGGGGGCGGTCCTGTTACTGTGCAGAGTGACACTATATCACCTTTTTTTCTTCATGTGGTGTAATGTAGAAGTTGTGAAAAATTAAGTAATGTGTTCTGCAAGTGGAGCTCGAGATAACTGTGTTATTTCCTGCAGAAACGAGTCCTGGCTGGAAGGAATGATGGCGGTCTGTGCTGGATAAAAGATGAAGGACTTCACCTAGAGACGTCACTGGTGAGTCAGTGTTACCTATACACTGACACTATACACTGTATACTATATAGAGGTCCTGTGTATAATGTCACCAGTGATCTCTGTATTACCTCTACACAGACACTGCATACTAAGTACAGATCTCCTGTGAATACTGGCACTTATGGTGATAGTATTGTGGTTTTTTTTTTAATTACTGATCAGTATTGTAGTATTCAGTCACTATGTGGTGGTAATATGTGGTCTGGAAATGGTGCGGTGGTATTTGTCCCTTGTATGTAGTATTATTCGGTCACTATGTGGCCTGGTCATGGTGTGGTGGTATTAAGTCACAGGTGTGGCATGTGGGGGTGACACCATTAGGCCCAGTTTAAGTTCTACAAAACAGGAAAACCATTTTTGGTAACCTTTGTGTGTATTGAGCTGGAGGGGGGGGGGGGGATGGGGGGATGGGGGGGGGGGGGGGCGCCAAACTCGGGAACAGCCCCGGGCGGCAAAAGCTCTAGCTACGCCTCTGCATGTTGGTGGGCCTTGAGGACTGGAGTTGGGGACCCCTGATCTAAAGGACCTGGTCCCTCTGCCAACTAGGAAATAGCCGACTCTGTGTGCGAAAGCGGAATCCCAGTGCACAGAAGGACCTGGTCCTTTAGCCGACTGGGATTTAGCTTTCTCTATACTGAGCCGGCTAAATCCAAGTCGGCAGAGGGACCAGGTCCGTTAGCCGACTTGGATTTAGCCACAACCATTGTAAAAGGTATTGACTCGGGCGCCGCAGAGGTTTCTGGGAGTATTAGTAGTCACGTGATTATGTCTCTCTGCAATTTCTGAGGCTACGACAAAATGGCGCCTCTGTATACCGTGGACGGGAAGTGACGTTGACTATGGAAGGCTGTATCATAGACATCTGCCTCTAGCGACGAGAGCTTGTTCCTCTGTCCTTCTGTCAGGGCGGAGTGTTAGCCATTCATTGAATAGGGGTGAAAGTTTAGAGTTTATTTCCTCGCATGTTTTTCACCCTGAACCCACTAACTTCTATGCGCCGTGGCGTCCACAAGCTATGGCATGCTGCTTCGCGCCTTCCGGGTATGACACGCCCCCGGAAATGACATCACAAACGGAAGGAGCCCATACAGTCTAGCAATTACCAACCCAGGCGCCATTGTAACTACTGGCAGAAGTAATGGAAAGGCGAATTTAGCAGAGCTGCATGCAGTGCCACTGCTCCTGGAGCTCATCTGCCCACTTTTTATCAACAAAATATAATACACGAATTGGGTTTTAATATTGACATCACATCACGTAGCCATTTATATATTCAATATGGTGACAGCTGCCCGCTCGGCTTCCGAAGGTTCTTGTGCGTTATTATGGGATGTTCCATCATTAGGTAGAGACCAATCACATCCCAGAGAGGCCTGATTGTAATTTGGCAAATATGACCTGTTCTGCTTCCGAAGCCGGCCTCTGTATATGCTGCGCAGTCCGGACTGACATGTGACCGCTGCAGCCAATCACTGGCTGCGGTGTTGACCATCCCACCACCCCCAAGGAACAAGTGAATAGTTGCAGCATATTTGATGACATTGTAAGTCCTGTGCCCCGAGCCATGTGGAGTCTACAAGGACCCCGTCGGTGAGACACGAACCATTCTAGGCGTTGAATATCTGGTCTCCTCAGACATACATGAGGCCAGTAGCCCTGGGCAGGAGTCCCTGCGGTGGGGCCGCTTAGTCTAAGCTGAACATGGCCGTAAACAAGGACACAACAATATTCAAATATGCCCCAGAGAGCAGAGGAGCAAGGTGAAAATCTGCAAAAAGAAGACGGGACATAGGGGAGAGGAGGGGGATGCAGCTGCATTCTGTGAGAGGGAACAAGAGAGGAAACATCTGATTGCTGCTCAAAAGTAGCCATCAGCCAAACATTGGTCATCTGAGATCCCACACGGTGTCTTATAGGAGGATGGGAGTGGAAGCAAGTTTTGTAGGAATAAAGTAATGTGGGGGAAGGAGTCGATGTAGGGGAGGAGTGATCAAACAATGGAGGACAGTGGAGGTTCTGCTGGGGAGGATCTATGAGGGACAGCCTTGCACAAGCGGACCAATCAGGAAGGAGAGGTGCTGTACAATGAGGGGGAAGGCTACAGCAGGAGGCCAATGAAGAGGATTATGTGGATGGCATAACAATTCATGTGGATCCGTCACCCAAGTGCAAGACGACTCCAGATATCATTTCAGATTTCCCAGCCCTGGTATTACAGATTATTACAATTCTATATAGGCTCCATATCATACATGCCCTCCATCACCCTGCTCCTCCTAGTCCTAGAGAAAGCCTGCGAGTCCTGCTTCCCCTTCCAGTCCTAGAGAAAGCCTGCGAGTCCTGCTTCCCCATCCATTCCTAGAGAAAGCTTGCGAGTCCTGCTTCCCCTTCCATTCCTAGAGAAAGCCTGTGAGTCCCACAAAGCATGCCCTCATCTCCCCGCTCCTACCCAAGCATGCCCCCATTACCCTGCTCCTTCCCAAGTATGCCCCCCATTACCCTGCTCCTCTCCGGGTATACCCTCCATTACCCCTGCTCCTCTCCGGGCATACCCTCCATTACCCCTGCTCCTCTCCGGGCATACCCTCCATTACCCCTGCTCCTCTCCGGGCATACCCTCCATTACCCTGCTCCTCTTCAGGAATACCCTCCATTACCCTGCTCCTCTCCAGGAATACCCTCATTACCCTGCTCCTCTCCAGGAATAGCCTCCATTACCCTGCTCCTCTCCAGGAATAACCTCCATTACCCTGCTCCTCTCCAGGAATACCCTCCATTACCCTGCTCCTCTCCAGGAATACCCTCCATTACCCTGCTCCTCTCCAGGAATACCCTCCATTACCCTGCTCCTCTCCAGGAATAACCTCCATTACCCTGCTCCTCTCCAGAAATGCCCTCATTACCCTGCTCCTCTCCAGGAATACCCTCCATTACCCTGCTCCTCTCCAGGAATACCCTCCATTACCCTGCTCCTCTCCGGGAATAACCTCCATTACCCTGCTCCTCTCCGGGAATAACCTCCATTACCCTGCTCCTCTCCAGGAATGCCCTCATTACCCTGCTCCTCTCCAGGAATACCCTCATTACCCTGCTCCTCTCCAGGAATGCCCTCCATTACCCTGCTCCTCTCCAGGAATACCCTCATTACCCTGCTCCTCTCCAGGAATACCCTCATTACCCTGCTCCTCTCCAGGAATGCCCTCCATTACCCTGCTCCTCTCCAGGAATGCCCTCATTACCCTGCTCCTCTCCAGGAATACCCTCCATTACCCTGCTCCTCTCCAGGAATACCCTCCATTACCCCTGCTCCTCTCCAGGAATGCCCTCATTACCCTGCTCCTCTCCAGGAATACCCTCCATTACCCTGCTCCTCTCCAGGAATACCCTCATTACCCTGCTCCTCTCCAGGAATACCCTCCATTACCCTGCTCCTCTCCAGGAATACCCTCCATTACCCTGCTCCTCTCCAGGAATACCCTCCATTACCCTGCTCCTCTCCAGGAATGCCCTCATTACCCTGCTCCTCTCCAGGAATACCCTCCATTACCCCTGCTCCTCTCCAGGAATGCCCTCATTACCCTGCTCCTCTCCAGGAATACCCTCCATTACCCTGCTCCTCTCCAGGAATAACCTCCATTACCCTGCTCCTCTCCAGGAATACCCTCCATTACACTGCTCCTCTCCAGGAATGCCCTCATTACCCTGCTCCTCTCCAGGAATACCCTCTATTACACTGCTCCTCTCCAGGAATGCCCTCATTACCCTGCTCCTCTCCAGGAATGCCCTCATTACCCTGCTCCTCTCCAGGAATGCCCTCATTACCCTGCTCCTCTCCAGGAATACCCTCCATTACCCTGCTCCTCTCCAGGAATACCCTCCATTACCCTGCTCCTCTCCAGGAATACCCTCCATTACCCCTGCTCCTCTCCAGGAATACCCTCCATTACCCTGCTCCTCTCCAGGAATGCCCTCATTACCCTGCTCCTCTCCAGGAATACCCTCCATTACACTGCTCCTCTCCAGGAATGCCCTCATTACCCTGCTCCTCTCCAGGAATACCCTCCATTACCCTGCTCCACTACACTAGTTGCACCAGAAGAAGCCGAAACTTATGACAGCAGTCGAGATGGACAAGAAGGAAGAGCGAGCTCTGGTAGGAAACCATAGGAAACGCATTTATTCTTGAACATTATACAATAAGACGTCCAGGTTCTCACAGCCTGATCACACACACCACACATGACACCGGAATAAATACTGTTTTTTCCAAGGACGGTTGTAGAAAAGGTGCGGCGGTCACCTGGGGTCACAGAGCGATGGAGCAGAGTGTTAGGGAGAGCAACGATAACCAAGCAGCACATTTCGATTTAACCCTTTTCTTTCCAGTGCAGAAAAGGATAACGATGAATCGACAAAAAGGAAAAGTAAAAACAAAATTGTAACAAAAATATAAATAAAATCAGGAGGAACTTCTTGGTCTCTTTCTGATATGATGCATCACTTTGTGCTGGAGCTTCTTTACAGCAACGTGTGGAATCTTATTTTATACCTTTTTTTGGCATTATGTTAGAAAGGAAAGTACAAAATACATGATAAATATGCCCCCGGCTATCAAAAACGTGGTCAGTATATAGCTATACACTAGAAGCTACAGTATCACCCTGGAGGTAGGTGTTGGTCACTGCACCATTATTAATGTTTAACTGGCAATTAAAATATTAAAAATATTTTTTTAAATTAATTTCTGCATTAGGATATCGGCATAAAACCCTCAGGTCTTGTTTTACTTTATAATTACAGTCAAGGCTTCATTTACAAATG